>NC_079222.1:4561581-4590018 GCF_029633865.1 Lampris incognitus
AAATATAAAAAAAACTCCCTCTCTTACTTCCGGGACAGGGGAGATCGGTGGTACTTGAAGTGGGTTTCAAAAGACTTCATCTCCCCTTCCAATCACACTTTTCAAGATGTAAAGCACCACGTCATGATTCACGTACACACACACACACACACACACACACGTGCTTACCTGTGAACATGTGTGTGCGTGTGCGTGCGTGCGTGTGCGTGTGTGTGTGGGGGGGGGTGATTCAGAGTATCGGGGTACAGCTTATTCAGACACTCAGACATCGGGGCTAATAGGCTGCGTTTCTCGTTGGAAGTATTTTAGATAAAAGTACCTCCAACAAAATACAAACAAATAAATATCTGGGAATTATCGTCTGGAGCTAGACAGGACAGCCTTACAGCTGAAAAACAGACATTTTAAATATTTATCTTTTTTTTTCATGAGTAGATTTTGTCTTTTTAGAGTATGTTTATTTATTAATATATTTATTATTTATTTGTGTGTTTATTTAATTATTCATTCATTTCATTTATCTAGAGTATTTTTACAGTATTTGTATTTATTCGTGAATTAATTTATTATTTTTTGTTTATTTAGTAACGTATTTTTATTTATGTAGAGTATTTTTACAGTATTTGTATTTATTTGTTAATTAATTTATTATTTTTTGTTTATTTAGTAACGTATTTTTATTTATGTAGAGTATTTTTACAGTATTTGTATTTATTTGTTAATTAATTTATTATTTTTTGTTTATTTAGTAACGTATTTTTATTTATTTAGAGTATTTTTAGGATCGCCGGAGCCTTCAGGAACACTTCCCACAGAAAGTAATGGGAGTCCGCCTCGCTACTCTGGAAATGGCTGCGGTCAATTAGCAGCAGGATTTCTACATTGTTAACCCGCTATATATTTTTGACGTTAATACAAAAGAAGATTATGATAAAACATGCTGTATTGACCGCTCGTTTTAACAAAACGATAATGTATTCCTAAAATACAGTACTTTCCTGCTAATCAACTCTCCACAGTATCGTAAATAGCAGAATCATGCAGTATTCTGCGCATTTTGGCTGCAGCAATTCCCCCTGAACCGCGCCTGTGACGCTGGATCCGTTATTTTCCCCGTCCATCCCCGTCTTACTAATTACTTGGTGAGTAGCAGATTTATCTCATTCATAAACCGGTGCAGAGCCTATCAGCGGCGTTTCCCGTTTGTATGTGTTACTGGATATGTGCACGTGCACGTCACGATAGGAGGATGCAGCAGCTCGCTCGAATTTCATAGATGATTACCTATTAATCAGACGAAAAGAAGGAGCCCTTTTTCATTTCTACATGTCTGCAGTGCCTTGCCAAAGCATTCAGCCCCTTGACTTTCCTCACCAATTTCTGGATTATAAATGATGCTCACGCTTCTGTCCCGGAACAATATGACTTTTGTGAACCCATAAGCTCTGACAGCATGTGCCCAAAGACAAAATAAGTTTTGTGACGCTGACTTCTTTTAAAATAAATTAAAAACTAATATATAGCGATTGCACAAGTATTCAACCCCACATATTAATACTATAGTGAATTCGGGGGGCAGTCCGAGATACCGTCGCCACAACCAGGACGTGAACCCGTATTTCCTGCGCCGCAAGCAACAACGTTTACCAGTCGACTAAAGGGTCCGACCCGTTAGTCAAGGACCAACGTGTCTACTTATCCATGCACGTTACAATACTTTGTAAAGTACCCTTTTGTTGCAGTAACAGCCATGATTCTGTTGGGGTAAGCATGTACAAGCTTTGCACCTTCTTCTGGAGTAATTTTTGCTCATTCTTCTTGGCAGAATTTGTACAGGTCTTGCAGGTTGGTGGGGGGGCGCCGCTGGACTGTTATTTTCAGTCTGTGCCACAGCTTTTCAATGAGGTTCAGGTCCGGAGTTTGACTTGGCCCCCCCAAAACGTTCCCCTTTTTGTTGCTGAGCTATGCCGTTGTTGCTTTAGCCTTGTGCTTAGGATCACTGTCCTGCTGGAAGGTGAACCTTCTCCCAAGTTTCAGTTTTATGGCAGGCTGCAACAGGTTTCCTTCCAATATGTCCCTGTATTTAGCCCCATCCATTCTTCCCTCAGTATGAACAAGGTTCCCAGTGCCTGCAGATGAAAAGCAACCCCATAGCATTATGCTGCCGCCACCATGCTTCACTGTAGGGAGGGTGCTTTTCAGGGTATGAGCAGTGTCAGGTTTGCACCACACATAACGCTTTGAGTTTTGGTGAAAAAGCTCAACTTTCATCTCATCTGACCACAAAACCTTTACCCACATCCTAACTAGGTCTCTCTCATGCTTGGCAGCAAACTCCAAGCGTGCTTTTATATGCATAGTTTTGAGCAACGGCTTCTTTCTTGCCACCCTCCCATACAGGCCAGATTTATGGAGAGCCGTGATATGGTGGACTCATGCACATGTGCTCCAGTTTCAGCCACTGACCTCTGGAGCTCCTTCAGAGTGACTGCAGGACCATCTGTGGCTTTCCTCCACGTCTTGCTCCGACACCTAGCTTTGAGGGACGGCCTGCCCTACAAAGTGTCTGGGTGGTGTGATGCAGCTTCCACCTCCTGACAATGGATCCAACAGTGTTCCCTGGGACATCCCAACACTGGGATATGGTTTCGTATCCCTTCCCTGCCTTCTGCATTTTAATCACTTTGTCTCTTGCTTCAGTATGATGCTCCTTTGTCTTCATTTTCTAATGGAGTTCACACCCGGCTAATTAACTTTACCCAGAGTGCTTTTCGTACCCATAAACCAGACAGTTACTTTAATATCTCGAGTTTGTTTTAGGAATAATTTGCCATTTGTGTAACTTGGAGCCTTCAGAGCACAAGGGGTTGAATACTTATGCAGGCACTATATTTTAGTTTTTAATTTATCAATAAACAGTCAGCGAAACATAATTTATTTTGGCTTTGGGAACATGCTTATGGGTTAACAAAATGAAATGTTCAGGAACAGATTTGTGAGTATTATTTATAATCCAGAAATTAGTGACGACTATCAGGGGGTTGAATACTTTTGCAAGGCGCTGTAGATATAGGATGGGAAAAAATAAAACCAGATATGGTAACTGTTCCCTGAAACTCAATTTATATATATATAAATTGAAAAATACACACACACACACACACACACACATGTGTGTGTGTGTGTATTTTTCCCCCCATAGGCACTTCTTGGTGAGCCCTATAAAAGGGTTTAATTGCCTTTTTTATTTGTTCTATTTCTTGTTATTCCAGCCCCCCCCCTCCAGCAATTTCGATTTCTTACTCTTCTTCCCATCCCAGCCTGCTCCTCATTAGCTCCTCCTGTGTCAATACCGCTGTGTAGTCTCCCTCGTCTGCCTCCTCCACCTCCTCCTCCTCCCCACCCCCCATCTTTCCTTCTTCACTCCTCCCTACGAATTCACTCTTCATACTCCACCTCGCCACCACTCCCGCCTCCTTTCTTTACTCCAGCTCTTCTCCGATTACCTCGCCTCCCCGTATCCCTCCTCGTGCTGCTCTTACTCTCCGTCTCCTCTTGTCTTGCTACGCTCGTGCCCCCCCCCTCCCCCTTTTTTGTGGTTAGAGGAACTGAAGAAATCCACTGCAGTTGGAAAACCGCTGCCAAATAAAAAGCCAACTTGTTACTGTTGGACTTTAAGCCTCTGCCAAATAGAAGCCTTGCTCACGGCCCTGTAGGCAGTAAAATGCGGTAACAGAAACCAAGGCTTGTAAATCACATCCTGATTGAAGGTTTGCAAAGAATGGGTTCTCACACACTCACACACACACACACACACACACACACACACACACACACACACACACACACACACACACACACACACACACACACACACACACACACATGTATATAGATACACACATATATTGACCACAGACAGATAAGTTCACACACACTGATGTACACACACACACACACACACACACACACACACACACACACACACACACACACACACACATGCATGAACACGCACAAACGCATATGCATGTACTACTCCCCCACCCCAACACACACACACACACACACGTTACAAACTGATGCAAACACTATATAGATTCACACACTTACTATGTGCACATGCACACACAACACACAAATATATGGCACAAAAGTATACAAGCACATAGGCACATGCACAGACTGAGCACATACATAAACTCACATACACATGTACATAGTTTGTTTCTGAGGTGGTCAGAGTCCTCGATAACAGACTCGGCCTTGTCCAGACATCTCCTGGAGTAGTTCTCCTGTATGGCCAGTAGGTGAACTGGGCTGGTTTCCTTATGTCATGGTATCATCAGTAGATGCTACTGACAAAAAAAGTTGCTATATTGATGCTCAAGGTAGCCTTGGGTGTTTATGTAGAGGTGCAGGGGGTGTTCAGTAGACTCCAGTGTGAAACCTTTGGCCTTACTTGTATGACCGGCAGCCATACCAACATGCCCCCTGGCTCTGCCAAATGACAGAAGCTAAGCAGGTGTGGGCTTGGCTAGTACTTGGATGGGAGACCTCCCAGGAAAATGAGTTGCGACAGGAAGTTGTGTTGGTGGGCCAGTAGGGGGGCAGTCTTCCCTCTGGTTCTAATAAAAAAGATTAAAATTAAAAATTAAAATACAATAGATCCCAGTGCCCCAGTGCATTGAGGGGGGCACCGTGCTGTAGGAGATGCCGTCCTTCAGGTGAGATGTTAAACCGAGGTCCTGACCCACTGTGGTCATCAAAGATCCCATGGCACTTATCACAGAGAGTAGGGGTTCCCCGGTGTCCTGGCAAAATTCCCAACCTAGTTAAGTGTAGGCTTAAGTTTGAGTACGATGGTACAACTTACTCCCTGGCATGTTCCTAAATGGACGTCATCAACACTTTGTCAACAGCATCGATTTATAACGGCACGCGATCAAAATGAGCTCAGAAAACTGCCAGTCTGTAGTGCTGAACCCTGACACAGGGCGGCGTTTGGCTGGTCTGACTGGCTGGTGAGTTTGAAGGCTTAGGAGTAGTTAAGCTTAAAGCCAACGTTTAGACACAGGATGGGACTTGCCAAAGGGAGGGTGAGGGAAAAGCCTTTTAACCACCCTGGAAAAGAAAGCCAACGTGGAACCAGTTCGTTGTCACCTCACACCAGGTAGTTGAGGAACCAATCCAATGCAAATCAAGTTTAATGGTCTCGTTGTACTTTTTAACAGGTATGTAAATGTAAAGTTGTCCAAAATGATAAAGGCTGTTGATGTGAAAATGTGATTAAAGCCCCTTAAGAAATGTTCCTCCTGGTTGTCAACATCATTAAAGCGTTTCAGAAACCCAATCAGCTTCGGGTAATAAATGACATCATCTAATACTCTGATTTGATTGGACAGTCTATGACTTCTCATCATCATCAGTCTGTCAGCTGGTCTGTTTTTGAATAGTCGCCTAGCAACATCTTGCTAGTTGGTGAACTAGCTAGCTATCGATAGAGTTTTGTGAATTCAAACTGCTGAGAATTGTCTGTGTTCAGAGAGGGGGCGCTACCACATTTATAACAAATCAAATGATACTTCTGAGGATGAAGAAATGACTCTCCTGCCGTTAATCTTAAATATTAAACCTGTCTGACTGAATAGAGATCACTTTACTGGATCTTTAAAGCAGAAATACGAAGTTTTACTACCTACATGTGTATGGTGGAGTCAGATCACATCATCCTACCAGTCATCGGCTATGGTGCTCAAGCTCTGCACCATGGACCTCTCCCCCATTCTCTGCTCCATCTTCTGGGAATCCTGTAGGACACCATGATACTGGTACCCAAGAAACCCTGCCCCTCTGAACCCAACTACTACCACCCGGTCATACTTACCCCAATGGCCATGAAATGCCTGGAAAAACTGATCCTGTGCACCATCCTACTATCTGTCAGTACACAGCTGGACCTATTTCACTTTGCCTACAGGGCCAAACGGGGGACGGGGGATGCTGTGGCATCTCTCCTCCACT
The DNA here is from genome assembly GCF_029633865.1 of Lampris incognitus. Taxonomy (NCBI): domain Eukaryota; kingdom Metazoa; phylum Chordata; class Actinopteri; order Lampriformes; family Lampridae; genus Lampris; species Lampris incognitus. The sequence goes on from NC_079222.1 coordinate 4,567,606, forward strand.
CCCTCCTCCAACATCTGGAATCAGATTGCAACATCGCTTCAATTCTCTTCATCAACTTCAGCTCTGCCTTCAATGCAATTCAATGCCACCAAGTGATTGAGAAACTCCACCTCCTCGACATCCCTCCAGTGCTCATTGATTTTGGAGCTACGGCACTTAACCCTGATGGTGCAAGAGATGTGAGAAAGAGGGCAGGTTTATTTGAACTGCTTAAAGTGAGATGTTCAAGCGTGACTTGTTTATTTTGTAGAAGAAACACAGTGATGTTTCAATTGAGACTGAGTGGAAAGGGAAATGGGATGGGATGGGGAAGTAATTCTGAGTCATCTGAGTAAAAATAGTGGAGGAGCGGCTGTTATTTATTTCCCCCAAAGATCTACCACAGTCTTTTAATGTAGAAGAGGTGATAAAAAAGTAGACTGGTGGTAGTTAAAACACGTTTTGAACTTTATAATGTTGTGCTGATAAATGTAAATTCTTCAACCTCAGGATTTGAAACAGCAATTTTTTTAAATTGGTATCATTTTACATATCTGTTCCTCTTTTTTTTTTTTTTTTTTTTTAGGGGAAGATTTTAATTGTACAGAAAATGATGCAGATACATCGGCCGAGTATGACCGTCCTGCTCTGGGACCCTCTGGGTCCTCGGGTGGGCGTAGAGGCCGATTCTGGAGCTGCATAATGGGAGGACACCTGCACTTGACAGCTTTTTATGTGGAGTGGCTGATGCTCCTGCAGCCACCACCCGGTGCTTGGCAGGGGGTGGCCAGAGTCCAATGGCATGGAGAACTAAGACGATTGGGATCCACCCTCTGTTGAGGCCTTCATCCACTGTCACTGCCATTGTGACCCGGACACATCTTCCACCAGTTCTGCCGTTGAGGTCTTTGTTGGATCTGGAACCTCCCCCTTGATCTGGAACCTCCCCCTTGATATGGAACCTCCCCCTTGATCTAGCCGCCTTGGGTGACCCTACTAGGAGCCAAGCTCCGGGCGCCATAGCTCTTGGGATCATTGTTACATGAACGCTTCTCCACCACGGCAAGGTGGCAATCCAGGAAAAGATAGAAACCACGTTGAACCTCATGCTACTTCAAAATGTACAGTGACTTAATAAGTAGAAACACGTAGTTTGGTTGATATATGGAGAGAATTACATTGCAAGGAAAGGCAATGTATGTGGTCGTACAGCAGGGACAGTACATTCTCTTTGGCTAGACTGGATAGACTTTACTGGTTTAAGCATCGTTTTCGTGTGGTCAGAGCACGCAGAATACTACCTGTAGGTTTTACAGATCATTCAGTGGATATTTGTAAAGTTTTTGTTGTAAATATCAAACATAAAAGTGCATATTGGCATTTTAACATGGCCTTGCTTATGTATGTTAACTTGAATCACACATGTGCTTTTGGAAAGACTAGACCGTAAAAATCAGAATTTGCGTCCTTATGACAATGGTGGAAAGTTGAAATTGGACAATTGTGCCAAAAATACAATATTGGTGACACTCACAATATAATTAGATCTATAGGTGATCTAAAGATGGATACAGTGGAAATACAAAGTTCTGAAGAGTCCACAGGAAATCGATGTCAGATTGAGACCCTCAAATCCGAAAGGGCCACAATGGCTGACCTACTGGGCACTAGAACACAGGGATCTTTGGCACGGTCTTGTTTTCAGAGCGCTACTCTGATGGACTCACCATCTCAGTTTTCTTCATGTTAGAAAAGAAAAATGGACAGAGCAGGCTAATCCATGCCCTGCACTGTTAAACAGAATGGTTGCTGCCTAAGCCTACTGATATATGACTCTCTCCTATGTGCTTACAAATGGTGTCGTGTCCCAGGCGAGCTTGGACTGCTGTCCAAGACCTTGGCCAACAGGCTGAGAAAAGTGTTGACATACATCACCCATCGAGGTCAAACATACTGTGTTCCAGGTAGGTCAATCTTTGACAATATTTCATTAATCGGAGATATTTTGGAAGTCTCTAGTTCTTTGTCCATAGAAATAACCAAAGGCATTTGACCGGGTTGAGTACCATAACCTCATGGCAAGGTTTGGCCCCAGCCCTGGTTTCATTGCCAAACTCAAAGCAATGTATGAGTGCATCGTGTGTTCAAAATCATTGGAGGATTAAGTATACCATCTGAAGTGTGTAGAGGTATGTGGAAGGGTTGTTCTATGTCAGGAATGTTGTATGCAATTTGAGTAGAACCGCAGTTGCAGAAAATGTGCCCTTTCACAGAGGGTGTGGTTTTACCGGATTTTAACACAAATTGTGTTTTATTGGCTTATGCAGATGATCTTGTTGTTTTTATGAAAAAAAAATGGGAAGAAACTGATAAATTAGGGAAAGAAATCGTGACTGAATTCGGGGATGTTTCAGCAGCAAAATTTATTTTGGCAAAAAGTGAAGTGTTGGGAATGGAAAGTTGGCTGTCTGATTTACCCGGTCTTCCAGGAGGAATGCAATGGAAAAGAAATGGTTTGAAACATCTTGGGTTTTATCTGGAAGATGGTGATGTAGAGAAGAAAAAACTGGGAAGGAGTGTCGTAGAGGATCAAATGAAAATTGGCTAAGAGGAAATGGCTCTTGCCACAAATGTCATAGAGGCAGAGCACTAAATCGATAAGTTCGTTTCTTGTTTCATAGATAAGTTGGTTTCTTCCACTTTGTGCCATAAACTAGTACATATAGAGTACCTACAAGCTTGCTACAGGAAGTACAATCTGTTATGGTTAACTTTTTCCAGGATACTGTTCATCGGGTGCATCAGAGTATACTACTGTATCTGAGTAAGGAGGAAGGTGGACATGGTTTGGTGCATATTTCCAGTAGGGTGGCAACTTTTAGCTTACAGTTTGTCCAACATGACCTTACAGGCACGGATGGTGTGGTGTGGAGAAATCTGGCAAGTATTATTCTAAGAAAAACAGCCAGTTAAGGGTTAGATGTAGTATCTTTGTGTCTATTGGGCTCTGATCTTGTACGAATGGATGTACTGCCTTCGTTTTGCCGGGGACATTTTTAAGCCTCGAACCTTTTCAAATGGAGTCATCTGGAGCTGTTGTCTGTTTTGGCTCTTAGAAGAACTCTTGATACAGGGACGAGGACGAGCTGTACAGGACAGAATTGCCCTGGCCTCACCCACGTGTTGTGTGTCACTGGTCATGTCAAACTGAGACACATAATGGATACTGCAGGTCCTGGTCTACATAATGCAGAAGCAGCGGCATCTCTACTCGGTTTCACGTCCCATCGCTCCATCGGAGATATTCTAGATTGGTGGATTAAAAAGACTGACCAAAGAGGAACTGGTAATGCTGCAGGAATACTATAACTGTGGTATAGACTTTCCGGATCGAGGTGATCCTTTTCCTGAGCCGGGTTTTGCCACGGGCTTAAATGGATTAAATAGATTTGGGGCGTCCTGACGGACGAGCTAGGTGAGGGGAGGTAAATGGATTTACGGGATCATTACTTGAAACTAAATATGTTGAGGTTTGAGATTTATACACGTCGACTGGAAAAACAATATACAGACTCTGTGTAAGGGCTTAAACAAAGTGAAGCTGAACTCGATAAAGTGTGGAGAGACAATGGCTGCTGGAAAACATGGTGCACCAGTATGGAGGGTTTTCAATAAAGCTCCCTTAAATTAGAGATTAGCTGATTTTGAATGGAGGATTTTATACGGGGCTTTAGCCGTTAATGTCCATCCATCCATCCATTATCTGAACCGCTTATGCTGCTCTCAGGGTCAGGATGCTGGAGACTATCCCAGCAGTCACTGGGCGGCAGGCGGGGAGACACCCTGGACAGGCCGCCAGGCCGTCACACAGGGCTAACACACACACACACACACACACACATCACACACATTCATACCTAGGGACAATTTAGTACGGAGGAAACCCACGCAGACACGGGGAGAACATGCAAACTCCACACACAGGACGACCCGGGACGGCCCACCTAGGTTGGACTACCCCGGGGCTCGAACCCGGCACCTTCTTCCTGCTAACCACTGCGCCACCGTGCCGCCACTGTTAATGTCTCTGTAATTAAAACAACCCAGCTGTCTCCAGTAAATGCCCCCTGTGTGACAGGCCAGGAACCATTTTTCACTGTTTTTGTTTTCTCAGAAAGGAAAAGGCCTGAACCTATATTTGAAATGTTGGAGCTCTTATTCAGGAATTTGACTGTAAATGGTCCATAACCACTCGCATGTTTGCTGCTGGGTACAGTAGAATAACACAAAGAAGTGGCAGCTGCTACATGTTGTGGTAGCAGAGGAAACGTGTGTCTACGTACGAGTGGAAAAAACAAGAGAGAAAACGTTTCCTGTCTCAAGTTAGCGGCCGTTTGTCCTACGTTAGTAAAACAAGAGTAAGGATGGATTTTAGACGTCACATGAATATTCTCGGTGATTTGATGACAAGGTGGTGCTATGATGATGTCTGCTACACTACATCACAATACGTACGTGTCAGAGGACACGTTTTTGCGAGACCGAAATACGTGTATACGGACACGTATTAGTTGCCACTGGGGCCGCAATCCCGTCTTCTGGCCACTGGGGGCGTCAGAAAAAGGGCGGACAGCGTCATGGTGGCAGCAGTCCTGCAACCAACACAGTAGATGAATGCGGGAGGTGCGGCAAGACGCAGCACACCGATGAGCGGAAGTGTCCTGCAATGAACAGGAAGTGCAACAAGTGTCATAAAAAGGGACATTGGGAGCGTGTATGTCACTCTAAAGCGGTGACAGACGTCACTGAAGAGGTTAAACAGCTGTACTTTCTGGGAGAAGTTGGCAAAGACAGCAGTCAGGAACTTTCGCTCCGCCATCTTTGTTCAATATTTCTGACATTCTATTGCGTCATCACCACGGTCATGACAGACCTAGTAGGCTACAGGGCGCCCCTAGCGGCATCTGTGAGATACGTGTCAATGAACACGTATAAGTGACTTGCAGAAGCGTGTCCATACACACGTAAAGAGGAGACGACCGGTCTGGATGATATAGTATGTTCTGGAAGATATGATACATTACTGTTCAGTGGTGTTTTGCATGAAATATCATTTTGATTTTAAGCAACTTACTGATATTTTATTGGAGTCAATTATTTATGATACCAGTGTAAATATTTTTTTAAATTAAAAAAAGTCTTCTCTTGCGCTCCCTCTCTCTCTCCCTCTCTCTCTCCCTCTCTCTCTCCCTCTCGCTCTCACCCCCCCCCCCCCACACACACACACACAGCCTCTCTCTCAAATTCAGATTGAAAAAAGATGTATTGGCATGACAGAACAGAAACATATTTTGCCAAAAAAAAACATTCATGTTGACAAATGATTAGCAATAAATATGCAATAATGTGCAAATATCAACACCCATCATGCAATGTAATAAAATGCATTGAATAATGATTACGTTCGATTCAAGGGTGACACGGGTAGCAGATGTGAGAAACATTTACTGCCGAGATGGTTTTTCTCCATGTACGACAACCGTTAGCACACTGCGCAGCTGTGTTGTGCAGCTAACGCATATGGAATCATGAGCACTTGATTTGCCATTTCATTTTATCTACTTGCGCACATGAAATGAAACAACTGTCGTTTCCCGCAGCCCACAGCAGTGCGACACAAAGACAAAAACACATACCTAAAAACTACAACAACACATTGTATACCCAAACTAACACGTATACCCAAACTAAACCAAAAAAAAATCACTGTCCAAGGGAAGGAACGCCAGCCAGGATGACTGTCAGAACTGCCGGTCTGCATGGGCTAGCTAGCAGTTAGCTTAGCCTGACCCGCTTCCGCGTCCTGTCAGACTGCCCTCTGTTTCCTCTTTGGGCGGAGCTCCAGGCAGGGCCGTGGTCCTTGGGCCCACCGGACACAGCAGACCAGCCTCCCACAGCCGATCCAGCGCCAGCTCTCCCAGCCAGACACCCGCCGCCAGACCACCTTCGGTGTTATCGGAACTGCTGGTCTACATGGGCTAGCAGTTAGCTTAGCCTTAACTGCTTCCGCATCCTGTTAACTCCTTGGGTGCAGCTCCGAGCAGGGTCGTGGTCCCTGGGCCCACAGGACGCAGCGGACCAAGTTCTCCTAGCTGATCCAGCTCCAGCTCTCCCAGCCATCAAACGAAGACGAAACTTAGATGCAGACGCGGACAAAAAACATTGCATGGACGGTACTGGGTGAGGCCGCCGCAAACTCGAATTCACGCCGCCATCTTCCCACACCGGTACTGGGTGAGGCCGCCGCAAACGTGAATTCACGCCGCCATCTTCCCACACCGGTATTGGGTGAGGCCGCCGCAAACGCGAATTCACGCCGCCATCTTCCCACACCGGTATTGGGTGAGGCCGCCGCAAACGCGAATTCACGCCGCCATCTTCCCACACCGGTACTGGGTGAGGCCGTCGCAAATGTGAATTCACGCCGCCATCTTCCCACACCGGTACCGGGTGAGGCCACCGCAAATGTGAATTCACGCTGCCATCTTCCCACACCGCTACTGGGTGAGGCCGCCGCAAATGTGAATTCACGCCGCCATCTTCCCACACCGGTACTGGGTGAGGCCGCCGCAAACTTGAATTCACGCCGCCATCTTCCCACACCGGTACTGGGTGAGGCCGCCGCAAACGTGAATTCACGCCGCCATCTTCCCACACCGGTATTGGGTGAGGCCGCCGCAAACGCGAATTCACGCCGCCATCTTCCCACACCGGTACTGGGTGAGGCCGTCGCAAATGTGAATTCACGCCGCCATCTTCCCACACCGGTACCGGGTGAGGCCACCGCAAATGTGAATTCACGCTGCCATCTTCCCACACCGCTACTGGGTGAGGCCGCCGCAAATGTGAATTCACGCCGCCATCTTCCCACACCGGTACTGGGTGAGGCCGCCGCAAACTTGAATTCACGCCGCCATCTTCCCACACCGGTACTGGGTGAGGCCGCCGCAAACTTGAATTCACGCCGCCATCTCCCCACACCGGTACTGGGTGAGGCCGCCGCAAACTTGAATTCACGCCGCCATCTTCCCACACCGGTACTGGGTGAGGCCGCCGCAAACTCGAATTCACACTGCCATCTTCCCACACCGGTACTGGGTGAGGCCGCCGCAAACTCGAATTCACGCCGCCATCTTCCCACACCGGTACTGGGTGAGGCCGCCGCAAACGTGAATTCGCGCCGCCATGCTGATCTATGCTATTGCATAGGTAAGGCGGTTTCTGAGGATCAGCGAGATGGATAAACTCAGTGTATATATTGTTTATTTTTCCAAAGAGAACCTCTCTCAGATCCTGATATTCCTCACTGGAAGTGAGATTCTTTCCCAGCCTCTCCTTGATCACAGCGTGGACACAATCTGGCCTCCCTGGGTAGCCTGTCCTGCTCGTGACGGCCTGTTTCTACAGCCAGCGTGAGTCCACTCAGTGTGTACAATGTCAACGTTTTCCTTAGTTTTCCATCATCACGGTGGTGAGGTACTCTTCCATGTGCCATGTACTTGTGCTCTCTGTTTAGGGTCGAGCAGAATTCTGACTTACTTTGTACTTTGGCGGTTTCGTTCCGATATTTTAGATCATTTGCTTTTGGCTTTGACGTGGTTTGATTGGGCCAGATTGGTTGGTGTGTGTCCTGAGGCCCTGGTGTGTGTGGGCACAGCTTCAGGACCAGCTGGTGTAGGGGGGAGGGGGGGGTGCTTATCTTTGTTCAACTCTTGGCACTGAAGGGCCTTGTACAGACAGGAATGGGGCTTGCCGGATTAGCGGGGTAAATAAAATGTGATGGTTCACTTTTGGATTGTGATTATTGAAGGATAATGGCCGAATTCCCGCCCTGCATGCGTTATTGTTTGTGTGTCTGTCAACGCCGAGTATGTTTGTCTTGCAGAGTTCTGCACGCGGGGCTCCCAGCGGATGTTTTCCCCGTTTAGCAAAGTCTTGGCTGGTTAATGGACCCCATACTTCAATACCTTGTAGTAATATCGGAGCTATTACTGAATGTAGAATTTTGAGCCAGGTCCTAATTGGGATGTCGATGGGAATTTGTCTTTTGATGGCGTGAAAAGCCCTTCCTGCCTCCTCCTTCGGCTCGTTCGCAGCCATGCCAACGTGACCGGTGGAGCTGGTAGGCAAGCCTCGATATTTATAATGTTTTGCATGCTCAGCCTCTGTGTTTCCTAATGGGCATTTATTTTTCAGGGGATTGGGGTTGGGGTTTTTTTTGGAGGCGTTTTTGTCTTTTTTCATGTTTACAGCTAGTTCTCATGTTTGACTGAGCTTGTGGAGGGTGTCCAGACTCTGCTGTAAGCCCTCTCTGGGGGGACACGGGAGAACCAGCTACGCCAGCAAACAGCAGACATCTGAGCCCCGTGCTCTGTACAGTCACACCAGGGCCTGTGGGTTGTTGCAGTTGGACTGCAAGTGTGTGTGTGTGTGTGTGTGTGTGTGTGTGTGTGTGTGTGTGTGTGTGTGTGTGTGTGTGTGTGTGTAGATATAGATATAGATACATACATATATATATATAGAGAGAGAGAGAGAGAGAGAGAGAGAGAGAGAGAGAGAGAGCGCAAGAGAGAGAGAGAGACAGAGAGACTGATAGATAGATGTGGAAAGGGTTGGGTTCATACTGCGGCCCTGTTTTGCTCCCCGGTATCGTTTGAAGTAGTTGGGGTTTTTTCTCTCATTTTAATTGCAAATCTGTTATTAAAATATATTGCTTTAATAGAATCATAGTTTTTAACCCCTACGCCGCTCTAATAACCGATAGAAGAGCCCTTCATGGGCGTCCTGGTAGCGTGGCGGTCTATTCCGTTGCCTACCTCCGGCTTGGTCGGGCGTCCCTACGTGTCTGCGAGCGGGAAGCTGGATGTGGGTGTGTGTCCTGGTCGCTGCACTAGCGCCTCCTCTGGTCGATCAGGGCACCTGTGCGGGAAGGGGGAGGGGGGACTGGCGTGATCCTCCCACGTGCTACGTCCCCCTGGTGAAACTCCTCACTGTCAGGTGAAAAGAAGCGGCTGGTGACTCCACATGTATGGGAGGAGGCCTGTGGTAGTCTGCAGCCCTCCCCGGATTGGCAGAGGGGGTACAAGTACAACTGGGGAGAAAAAGGGGGAACAAAAAAGAAGAAGAAGAAGAAGAAGAAGAAGAAGAAGAAGAAGGAGAAGAAGAAGAAGAAGAAGAAGAAGAAGAAGAAGAGCCCTTCATGCCAAATGCAGTCAAAGGCCGTTTTTTCTTTAATCTACAAAAGAAGGACAAGTTTTATGTTATGTCCACGTGTGTTGATGAGAGGGGTGAGGGGGGAGACGGGCTCAGATGCGTGATGGTTCGGCAGGAAGCCGGTCTGACCTCTGGAGGACCTCACGTGAGCCGGTGATGCTGCAGAGCGTCTTGCCCACAGAGCTGGGGACACATAGTCCTCCTTAATTCTCTGTCGCCACTTTCCAAAATAGGTGTAACAAGGACCGTTATTCCAACTCTCGGGAAGATATCCCCCCCTCAGGACCAGGTGGACTAGCCAGCTGGGATTTCTCCGTCGTGCATTTCAGCAGTTCCTTCGGCGGCCCATCAGGCCCTCGTGTATTTTGGCTTCTGAGTGTTTTTCGATTTTGTTTTCAAATTGCTCACCATAACGGGGAAATCGGGGGGGGGTTGACTTTGATTATTCATCAATACCATATGTCGACGATTTCTCAAGTATTTGGTTTCTCAGTCAGTCCCTGGTGGTGTTGGTCTAAGTAAGGTCTGAAAGTGTTCAGTCCACACGTCTCCAGCTTGTGCGTGCAGCTCCTCAAGCTCAGACTGACAGACATAATCCCACTGGTCCCAGAAGGAGTGAGGAGTTAGAGGAGTTAGAGGAGTTGGATTCTATGTTCCCTGCAAGTACAACACTTTCTCGCTCCCAGCTCGTCCAGTACGGCAGCCTGGTCGGTGGCTTTACGCTTCAAGCTATGGGGTCAGTTGTGCAGGCGCAGGGCAGGTCAGTAGATATCAGCGGTGTCATTTCAACTCATAGCAAATGTTGGTGGAGCCCGAGTCCACTTAGCTGACTGTCAAGTTTCTGTCTGGCACAAGACAAGAAATCAGGAATCAGGAATCAGGAACACTTTATTTGAAATGCGGTTTTGCCCAGCACACAGCAGCACAACACAAAGACAAAAGCACACATCCAAAAACCGCAAGAACTGCAAGAACACATATTATCCAAACTAACACATATTACCCAAACTAACACATATTATCCAAACTAAACACATATTATCCAAACTAAACACAAAAACAATCACTGTCCAGGGGAACGAACGCCAGCCAGGTCCGCATGGGCTAGCAGTTAGCCTAGCCCGCCCCGCTTCCGTGTCCTGTCAGACCGCCCTCGATGCTCCCTCTTCAGATGCAGCTCCGGGCGGGGCCGTGGTCCCTGGGCCCACCAGACGCAGCAGACCAGGCTCCCTCAGCCGGTCCAACGCCAGCTCTCCCAGCCAGACACCTTCGACACACCTTCCCGCACTCCATGCGCCCTGATGGACCAGAGGCAGTGATTAAAGTGGGCCGGAGCCACCCCTCCTCCTCCCCCCTCCAAGTCAACCGGAGCTGAGATCCGGCACTCTGTAGACAGGAGTAATTTCAACCTTTTTGTCACAGTAAAATTTAAACAAAAAACATGATGCAGCCAATTCACAAGCATTACAAAATAAATCGCAAATAAAGTCGTTCTTCTATTTTTATACTACTTTACTTTTTCTAAAAGTTTGAATGACGTCGCGTCCTCACGTGACCCGCACCTGCCTACTGTGTGGCTTCACCAGACTTGACGTCAGAAGAGACTGGCTTCACACTCACGGGTCAGGGTCAGTTCACCGCACCAGGCAGACCAGACTCGAGAGAGCGTCAACCTGCTACCTGCACTATTATCCTGGATTGGGGGGCATAAAGAGTGAGTATCTTCAGTGTATTTCCGATAGTATTTCCAATAGTTTTGTCTAGCTCTGCTGTGGTTTTCATTCAAGCAACTAACGTTAGCGAACGTAACGTTAGCTAGCTAGCTAACTAGCTATCTTCCACCCGGTAACGTTGCTAGCTAGTTGCTGACGTTGCTGGCTAGTTGTTTGAATGCTGCTAGGCAAGCTAACTATCGGTAGCGTCCGGTAACGTTACCGGTAGCTAGCTAGTTATGTTTGTCCAACCTTAGCTCTGGCCATGCAATATTTTCATTCAAATAACTAACTAGCTAGCAAACGTTAGCTACCGGTAGCTATTATTAGCTAGCAATGCTAACGTCGGGACTACTGGACCAGTGGTTAGCTAGCCTAACGTTAGCTACCTAGCACTTTTGCCCACCTCTCTAATACAGAGATTCCTCACTTACCAAATCCCACTTTAACCCCTGACCAGAGGAGGCGCTAACTCCCACCCACAGACACGGCCAATTGTGCCTGTAGGGACGTCCGACCAAGCGGCGATCTCCGTGTTGCTAGGCAACGGAATAGACCACCATGCCACCCGGACGGGAACTGTAATTTTTAGAAAAAAAACATTAGTTTAACTCCGAGAATCGGCAGTTGTAAATAGTGAATGGAGAGTAAACTGAGAAGTTTAAGGGGATGGGAAAAACATTTGTTTGATCAGATTTTAAATATTTACTTGACAAATGAGTGAAAAATGTATTTTGTCCATATTTAATAACAGCACAGAACATCTAGGCAGGGTTGGTTAATCACTGCGTTTACATGCACAGCTGCTTTGAGTTCTGGTTGTAGCTCGACTGGGCCATGCAACTGGACTACTGTCGGCCCAGTTACAAGAACCGGGTGAGACTAGATGTACTTATTATATGTACAGTAGGTGGCGATATGCCCCCTTCACCTGGTTGCTACTGGACCTTCTTCCGGTTGACCCGTTGACGTCACATACCAACTAGTCAGCAAGTCTGTCTCCTCGTCGGTCCAGAAATGCGTGGGTGTCGCTCCAGCGCTCGCCATGTTGATACTGTTGACGCTACGCTGTTCGACTTCCGGGTGAAAGACTACGGCGCATGCGCAGAACGCCTGGGCCAGTTCGGGCCGATTGAAGCGTATACGTGAGTAAATTGATCCCCCAGCCGCGTTATCTAGGTGTGTTAGTCCGACTTCCACAAATTGGGTTTAGTACGAGTTCAGTCGGACTAACACGCCTACATGTGTTTTAAAAGTCCAGGTTTAGTCGGACTTCCACAATAAATCCACTTTGTCTAACGTGACGTCATGTAAAGGTACCGACGGTGCGTGAGAGGGAGCGTCACTTCCCAACGTGTTCTCGTGAAACGGTTCGTGTGATATATCGTACCAAAGGTTATGCACGATTTTTCGTGGATAATCCTACGAGTGTCCCCCGACACGAGCGACTCAGAGCGCCTGCGCAATCCTCTGCAGTGCAGAACAGCTTCCCTCCAACCCCCCCCCCCCCCCAGGGTTAGGGTTAGGGTTAGGGTTAACCCTAATCTTAGGGCCTGGGTCACGTGATCACCGCCTGGCCCACGTGGGTTACGATCGAATTTTAGTGCATCACTTTTCGCACGTTTTACGACCAGGGAATGAGAACGACCTGCACTTCCTTTAGGTTGTATGTATGTATGCATTGTATGTGTGTGTGTGTGTGTGTGTGTGTGTGTGTGTGTGTGTGTGTGTGTGTGTGTACATACACACAGGGTGTTGTGATGCGTCTAGTGCAGCAGTGTGTAGCTGGAGGGAAGTTGCATGTGTTCTTCCAACCCGCTTGTGTCCTTCCTGCCCTTAGCTTACTGCCGCTGGCTAGCCTTTGTGGCTAACAGGGAAGCATGCTAGCGTGTAAGCCTTCCCTTGCCAGTACATAGCCTCTCCTTCACCAAGACTCCTGCCAGGCCTCCTCCCCGTGGCCACACGTGGTAACTGGGGTCTTGCGGCCCCAGGCTAACTGGGCAGGGGATCTCGGAGCAGCAGTGGGCCCCAGAGATATGGTGTGCAGGCCCACCCTGGTGGACACGCCCTGGCACCTATCAACCACTGCCCCGCTGCCTTGTGGATGAGTCTGGAAGACATAAGGCTAAGGGAGCTCACCCCAACAGAAAAGCAAGCTGTGGCGGCACGCTTCGAGGCGGTTTCCGAAAAACTGGATTTCCGGCAGCCCCCGTTGTTAAAATATTACGTTTAAACCATATACTGGATATGGTTTTGACATTTCTTCAGCTTATTAAACACGGACATACAGCAAAAATAAAAAAAATCTCTTCAATTTTAGGGGTGCTGGGGTTCAATTTAGGGGTGCTGCAGCACCCCCAAAAATGGGCTAGAACGCCTACGCGTTGTAGTATAATAATAGTCGTCTACCCTGATCTGTAATGACAGTCACGAGAGGCATGTCACGTGACACAATCCGGAAGCGGTTGAAGGTCTGTCACGATAACACAAACACCACGTGACTGCACTGTGTATTGACAGCAAGGCTGTTTTATTATAATTTCATCACACTTGTGTTATTATATGAAAACGTTTTGAAACAGTGAAGCGTATCGTAGCCTATGTTCACCTCCTAACGTTAATCCTTCATCACTGACTGCTAGCTTACAACCAGCTACCACAGAGTTTCCGACCAGGGTCGTTGGCCTCTATGGCTGTGACGTCATCGCCTAAGCTATGACGTCATGTCCATAGCCAAAATTCTAAGCGTAAACTTGTACAAAAAAAAGCCAAAACCCCCCATCCCCAATACACACACACAGACACACACACACACACACGCACACACACACACACACACACACACACACACACACACACACACACACACACTCAGTCCCCCAGACTCGTTGGTGCAGTCAGGATTGTGCAGCTCTGTGTGTGTGTGTGTGTGTGTGTGTGTTTGTGTGTGTGTGTGTGTGTTACGAGTATTAGCGTGTGTAGAAATCCTTGTGTGCATGTATGTTTTGCATAAAGTGTCTGGTGTGTGTGTGTGTGTGTGTGTGTGTGTGTGTGTGTGTGTGTGTGTGTGTGTGTGTGTGTGTGTGTGTGTGTGTGTCTGTGCAGTAACAGAATATTGACATTCATTAGTCAGATGGTGTCAGAGGAAGTGTGAGGATCACATGGCTGAGAGGAGACCGGAGGCTGCTCATGGAATCTGGACCACAGAGCCACAAGCTGAGGATCTGAGGGGCGTGACAGATGTGCACGAGCATGAGATTCACAACACACACACACACACATACACACCAGAGGCTTTACGCACAACACATGCATGCACACAAAGATTTCCACTCGCGCTAATGTTCCTCATACACACACACACACACACACACACACACACACACACACACACACACCAGACACTTTATGCAAAACATACATGCACACAAGGATTTCTACACACGCTAATGCTCGTAACACACACACACACACACACACACACACACACACACACACACACACAGACACACACAGTGGAGGCAGCAGACCGCAGGGCTCTGAGTTGAGGTTAGGCTTCGTTTCATCTCCGGCTGGGGCCTAAATGTGCTCAGACAGGGGCCTCACATCCACACATCCCCCCAGCAGCCGGGCCCTCAGCCCGGCATGTGCGCGGCTCTGAAGATGCGGTTGACTCGGGGCTTTTTCTCTATTCTTCTTTTCTTTTTTCTATCTGTTATTTTATCCTCCGATAAAAAAGCTTTGTGTTTTTTTTTTCCCCTCTCTGTAAGTGTTTCATCTGCGCGTCGCTGGTGGATCTTAGCATGTGTGCGCGCGCGCGCGCGCGCGAGTAGGGTAGAGGTGGTCCTGGGGGGGGGTAACGTTCGTGCACATCTGTACATACGTTCGCAAACGCGTGTCAGCGTGTGCAGGTTTCTTGTTTTTTTGTGCACGTGCGCGTTTACGGCTGTGCGCGTGCTCGCGCGCGTTTGTCGCGCTCTCCTCGCGTTGCCCCCCCCCCCTCTTTAATGCATCCCTCTCTCTCCGCGCAGCAGGATACCGAACTGCGGTGCTGACTCGGAGAGCCGGCAAACTGATATTCATCTGGGACAAATATAGCAGAGTGGCGCTTTTCTCCCGGGCCCAGAACTATGAAGGCTCCTCGGAACAAGAGGACTTAGAGGATTTAAACCACTAATAATATTGTTCTGTTGTGTTTTCCATAGTGTAATAACGTTGGTCCAGGTGGTTTTTCAATTTCATGTGTTCTGTGCAAGTCACCCCTTACTCACCCCTCAGTACAATGCACGACCGTCGTTGTTAATCGGTGCTTAACTTTAGAGCTATGGGTTCGGAGCCATAAGTGCCTCTCGGCATCATCGGGATACTCCTGTTGGGGGGTTTGCCCAAGACAGGCCTGAGGTCGCTGCTGGGGGGCAGTTTCATTCAGGCTTTCAAGGTTCAGTCGTGGCCGGACCTGCTTCTTCTGAACCCTCCTCTTCCTCTTGAGTTTGATGGACATCGTGGAGTGGATGGTCTGTGCTGCAGTCTTCTGCACTGATCACGGCCCTCGTGATGGTCACGTGACGGCGGCCCCCGGTTTGTACAACGACATATTCAAGGAGATGCCGCTGTTTGCAGAGGGGGGTGTCTCCCAGATGCCTTAAATTTGTTTTTCTGGTGAAACAGAGAGTTAGTGATGGTGAGGGCGTACTGAGCACATTTCCTAAGACGCAGAAGTCCACTGGAGTTGATGTTCTCGCTGCCTTCATTTCCTATAGTGTCTTTCCAGAGGTGTTGATCCTGGCCTGGCCTGCTGTTGCAGTCTCCGAGAAGAATAATCTTACCCCGCTTAAGGGTTTCTTAACAGTGTCTCGTCTAAGCAGGCGTGGGTCTCTTTTACTTCTGCTTCAGAGTCTAAAGTGGGGGCATAGGCGCTCACAACTGTTGCCCTCTGGTTGTTGGCAACAGGTCATGAGACGCTGATCATGACATGCTCACTGATCGTTCAAGTCCAAGATGGTCCAAGGAGTCAAAGACGACTGGGGATCCATTTCTGCTGAAGCCTTCATCCGCCTTCCCAGCTGTTGTGACGCTTCCCTAAAGTCAGCCATCATCCTCCACCTGTTCCAACGTTGAGGTCTTGGGTGGGTTGCCCCTTGTCAGGGACATCCCCCTTGACCTTACCGCCATGGGTGACCCCTACCAGGAGCATAATGCCAGATGGTATTGATCACGGGATCTCAGGACCAAGCAAGTTTCTCCATCACGACAAGGTGACGGTCCATGGAGAACACACAATATACAGTACACAATAACACAACAGCACAAGGTGCATATGGGTGCATCAACTGTTCAGCAACCTGACTGCCTGGGGAAAGAAACTGTTACTGAAATTGGTGGTTTGTGATTTGATGCTACGGTGACGTTCTTTAGATGGAATGAGCGAGACCAGAACATGAGCGGGTTGGACGTTGTCTTGCATGATGTTCTGGGCTTTCCCTTTGCAGCAAGTTGTGTAAATATTATGAAGTTGTAGCAGTTCCACGCCAATTATTCTTGCTGCTGTCTTTGCAGTCCTTTGAAACAGTCGGCCGCCCTGAGCAGTCTGGTTACCAAACCACACTGCGACACAGCCTGTCAACACACTCTGGATGGTTCTGTTATAAAAGTTCACAAGAGTTTTAGTACTCATATGACTCGAAAATATATTCTTTTGTGCCTTGAGAGACCATTTGAGGGTGTCTGTGATGTGTAAACTGAGAAAACTGAAACTGGCCAGAATTTCAACAGATGAGCCATTGATGGAAATGGCAATGTGATTTCCTCTGATCTCGCTAAAGTCAAACATTATTTCTTTTGTCTTATTGACATTTAGAGAGGGGTTGT
Organism: Lampris incognitus; assembly: GCF_029633865.1. Taxonomy (NCBI): domain Eukaryota; kingdom Metazoa; phylum Chordata; class Actinopteri; order Lampriformes; family Lampridae; genus Lampris; species Lampris incognitus. The sequence goes on from NC_079222.1 coordinate 4,584,438, forward strand.
TATCATGGCGCCATATGGTTACATCTTCCACTTCCCTCCTATGGGCCCTCTCATCACTTACTAGTCCAATCACCGTGGCGTCATCTGTGATTTCAGCGATGCCGTTTTTGTCATATTTGGCAACACGGTCATGTGTAAACAGACTGTACAAAAGGGGACTGAGACAGCAGCCCTGGTCCTAAGAACAAATGGAGATGTTTTGTAGGTCCTGGGTTCGAACCCCAGGCCGTCCCAGGGCCTTTCTTCGTCGACTTTGCATGTTCTGTATGGCTTTCCTCCGGGTGCTCAGGTTTCCTCCCACCATCAAAAAGACATGCATGTTAGGGTTAATCCTCCTGCCTGTGCCCCTGAGCAAGGCAATGGAAAGAAGAACTGGAGTTGGTTCCCTTGGGCCTGCCTGTCTGGAAATGAAATAGCCAGTTACAGATGGAGTTGCCCGGACCAAGACCTAGAAGATGGAAGGAAGGAAGGCAGATGGCGATGCAAATTCATGTTTGCAGCGGCCTCACCCAGTACCGGTGTGGGAAGATGGCGGCGTGAATTCACGTTTGTGGCAGCCTCACCCAGTACCGTCCATGCAGTGTCTTTGTCCACGTCTGCGTCTAAGTTAGTCTTCATTTGAAGGCTGGCAGAGCTGGCACTGGATCAGCTGGGAGAGCGTGGTCTGCTGCCACCTGTGGGCCCAGGGACCACGGCCCTGCCTGGAGCTGTGCCCGAAGAGGAAACACCGAGGGTGGTCTGACAGGACGCGGAAGTGGGGCAGGCTAAGCTACCTGCTAGCCCATGCAGACCGGCAGTTCTGGTAACCCTGAGGGCGGCCTGGTGGCGGGCTCACCTAGTGTTGACTGTGTTCTTAGTGTCATCGTGGGGAGTGCAGGGAGATGTGTTGAAGGTGTCTGGCTGGGAGAACTAGCATTGGAACAGCTGAGGGACCGTTTTCTGCTGCTTCTTGTGGGCCCAATGACCACATGGGCCCCAGGGCGCGGAAGTGGGGCAGGCTAAGCTAACTGCTACCCATGCAGACCAGTCATCCTGGCTGGCGTTCGTTCTCCTGGACAGTGATTTTATTGTTTAGCTTAGCTATATGTGTTAGTTTGGGTACATGTGTTCTTGTAGGTTTTGGACGTGTGTTTTTGTCTTCGTGTTGCGCTGCTGTTTGGTTTCATTTCATGTGCGCGAGGGCATGAAATGAAGCGACACATAAGGTGTTTCTGATTCCGATGTCTGATAAGGTTCAACAACAGCTTGGATGGTGCAGTTGTGTTAAAAGCAGAGCTGTCACCAATAAACAGCACGCTGACATGTGTGTTTTTATTTGCAAGGTGTAATGAAGCAGTATACAGAGCAAGTGAAGTAGTGTCATCTACAGATCTAGTAGGCAAAACCTGATAGGTCTCACAGGAACGTTGCTTATAATATACCCAATCTTCCCAGGCACTTCATAATAGCAGAGATCAGTGCAACAGGTTGGTAATCACCGAGTCAAGAGACAGGTATTTTCTTGGGTGCAGGCACAAAGGTGGTGTCCTTCAAACACAGTGGAACCACACACAATGGCAGGGACAGGTTAAACATGTCAGTAAAATCCTGAGATAGCTGAGAGGAACATGCCTTGAGGACGCGGCAAGGGTTGCCGTCCGGGCCAGCAGCTTTACGAGCCGGCAGTCAACGGAACAGACCGCCGCGCCACCCGGACGCCCCCAACAACCGGTAGCTAACCCTAACCTAACTGATGGCTAACCCACGCCGACTTCATCCCACCACCGTCTTTTCCCTGTGTTGCGAAGGCAAAACCTGCACAACGACGTCATGACGGTCCTTGGGGAACATTATTTATGATGTAGGAACAACACCAACACGGTGATATCAGATACACCACCCTTCAGTGTGCACCATGCTTTAGACCAATAAAATATGGGGCCCTGTGATGGCCTGGCGGCCTGTCCAGGGTGTCTCCCCGCCTGCCGCCCAATGACTGCTGGGATAGGCTGCAGCATCCCTCTGAGAGCAGGACAAGCGGATTGGTTAATGGATGGATGGAAATATAAGGTGGGTAGGAAGGCAACACGCCAGCATTACCCAACTTAAACTCTCTGGGTAGACTTGTGAGGACAAGATGATCTACTACAACACTGACACCTTCAGTCTGACTCACACCATCAATGTCCTCTAGATCAGTGTTTCTCAACCGGGGGTCCGCAGACCCCTAGTGGTCCGTGGTGTAATTGCAAGGGGTCCGTGAAAATGAAATATCTTTAAAAAAAGATCCTATGACATTTATAGAAATAGGATTATTTTACTCAAATGTGACTGAGACCTTTATCGACCTAAACTATAAAGGGTAACAGGACTTTTTTCTCTAATTACATCTGTTTCACAAGTGTAATTTATTGTATTTTAATAAGAGATCTCGCTCCCGTTTGCATTGTTAAAAGTTACTGCATTAGAATTCTGTTGTTACATATATCTGAAAGTTACTGAATACATATTCTGTTTTGTTACATATATCTGAAAGTTACTGAATACATATTCTGTTTTGTTACATATATCTGAAAGTTACTGAATACATATTCTGTTTTGTTACATATATCTGAAAGTTACTGAATACATATTCTGTTTTGTTACATATATCTGAAAGTTACTGAATACATATTCTGTTTCGTTACATATATCTGAAAGTTACTGAATACATATTCTGTTTTGTTACATATATCTGAAAGTTACTGCATAAGAATTCTGTTTTGTTAACTATATCTAAGTTACAACTGAAAGCTCTTATTTTTGCCCCAAAGAGTGAATAAATGCTATAATGCAATTTAAAATGCAGTTTCTACTGTTTCTATCAAATTGCAACCCCCCTCCCCCAAGATCAGGTGGAGGAGTCCTCAGGGTAGATCAAAAATACGCAGGGGGTCCAGGACCCCAAAAAGGTTGAGAACCACTGCTCTAGATCTACAACCTTGCATGCGTCAGGAGACCCAGGTGGACTGAAAACGAGTGCCTATCTACTCTATAAGAAAAACAATTATCCGCCGTCTCAGCTTTTAGATAGTGGCCGAATAATTACACAAACAAGGCAGCGGTTGTGTTGTGCATCTTAAATATGCTAATGCGATCATCCCTGACCAATTACTTCACTCAAACAATCAATGTACCCTGTTTATCCAATATTACACCGCTAATGGGCACTGCATATGCATCAGGCATATTGTTCACCATGCAGATCCCTGCAGCCATTGATTCCGTGGTATTTTTACTGTAAAGTTTCCCCCCCCCAACAACCCATGCTGTGCCCCCCCCCCGCTGGGAATCTGAATGTTGACACTCTGGTGGGCCAATATTTACCCAGATCCCCCCTCCTGCTCCTCGCGCCTGGCTATGCCACTGATTGTTTTTTCCAAGTCTAATTGGAATTTTAATTGCGATGAGGATTAGGGCTGAGAGTCGGGGATAACCGAAGCTGCCAAACACGGAGCGAGTGGCAGGCGACGCGCGCCGGACTAATCTCGCCCCCCTCCCCTTTTCTGCTTTGACTTCAATGGCACTCCTTGATAGAGACATATTCAGCATTTAGGCACTAATAAGAGGTTTAAATCTTCTGTGGTGTAGTGGCAGTAGGATGGGGAGGTTTTGAAGAGGCTCTTGTGTAGATTTTTGGTTCAAAAACACAGAGCTGTATTTGGACACCCCCCCCCACCACCACCACCACCACCATCACCACCACCCCTCCCCTCCTCTAAAATATGGAAATGCTGATTATCTGCTAAGTGGGAAGGTTATGGAGTAGTGGAAAGAGGAAATAGAGTTATAAGGCTCATATGATGGATGCTTCAAATGAATAGTTTAGGGCAAGGGTGCCCAACTCCAGGCCTCGGGGGCCACAGTGTCTGCGGGTATTTGTTGCAAGCATGCACTACACCACCCGATTTAACTAATTAGCTCACCTCTCGGATCAAGGAGGGAAGGGAATTAGTTAAATCAGGTGGTGTAGTGCATGGTTGCAACAAATACCTGCCGACACTGCGGCCCTCAAGGCCTGGAATTGGGCACCCCTGCTTTAGGGCTGGGTCCGTTTCCTCAACTCTAGGTAGTTAGTTAGTTAGTTAGTTAGTTAGTTAGTTAGTTAGTTAGTTAGTTAGTTAGTTAGTTAGTTAGTTAGTTAGTTAGTTAGTTAGTTAGTTAGTTAGTTAGTACCTCACTGGTGCTGTTCTTTATGCATTTTGGCCTGGTTGCAGACACATAAGGTGAACTAACCCGTCTGGTCTGACTGGAACACCCTACACTCTGTTATATGCCGCTGTGCCCAGCTCTGGTACAGGCCACTGAATACTTGCAAATGCTTTTTACTTTTGTCCAAAATACCCTACTTCCGCTGAAACTCTTTCTTTTTTCTTTTTTTAGCTTTGCCCCTTCTTCTCCCCAATTGTACCCGGCCAATCGCTCCGCTCCCTGAGCCGTCCCGGTCGCTGCTCCACCTCTCCACCCTAGGTGTGAATGTGTCGGCCCTGTGATGGACTGGCGGCCTGTCCAGGGTGTCTCCCCACCTGCCGCCCAATGACCGCTGGGATGGGCTCCAGCATGGCCGCCACCCTGAGTAGGACAAGCTGTTTGGATGATGGATGGATTTCTACCTCCGCCATCGGTCTGGGCGCTTACTGCCGAATTCACAAGAGCATAGAGAGATACGGCACAACCCGAGAGTTCTCACGTCTAATAAATGGACATACTGATCATGTTACCTCAGGGTTAGTGAGGACGGAGTCTCTGAAAGACACAGTCAGGTTGCTCTGCAGCTGTCAGTGTTATCCTGACGGACTATGTTGTAGTGAGAGGTTTTAGCCAACTCAAGGGTCTGTTAACAAGAGCCTCGACGGGAGTCTGGCTGCGATCCATCAGTCTGGTGCTGGACGTTAAGGAACAGGGTCTGGATTGTGGACAGCCGTAATTATTCCTTAAGCATTTGACATTTTGTAGTTATTGTAGCTGGCAAAATGTATACAAATTGGACTAACGGCATAACGAGGACTTCCCAGCATGTGGCCAAAAGTGGGAGTTTGACCGTGGCCTTCAGGGGTAATTACAGATTATCGAATCAGTGCTGACTCAATAACAGGCCAGCAGAACAGACGGGCACGAGGCAAGAGTGTCCCCTAACTGGGGAATGTTTCAGGGGACAACTCGTGTTGACAACACCGTCTGCTCAGGCCTCGTCCGTCAGCTCGGGCAGTTTGGGGAGTTTGTTGTGGTTGTTTTTGTCTGGACAAGACAAACACGCTGCCGTTCATATTCCATCCACACAACGAGCTGGCGTTGCGTTGTTTGGTGCTGTTGTGCGTGCATGGTGTGTGCCGATGAGTATGTGTGCACCTCCGCAGTGTTGCGTATCATATGTAAGCTTGTGTATGTGCTCATCTGTACGCTTGTGTGTGCATGTGTGTGTGCGGTGTGTGTGTTTCTGTGAGCTCATTTGCATGTGTATGTTGTGTATATGGATACATATTTGCCCATACACGTGTATGTGCTCGATGTGTTTTCTTGTGTGTGTGTGTGTGTGTGTGTGTGTGTGTTCGTGTGTTCGTGT
>NC_079222.1:4590218-4635327 GCF_029633865.1 Lampris incognitus
TTGCGGATGACACCACAGTCATTTGCCGTATCACCGACAATGACGAGACGGCCTACAGGGACTAGATTCAGCACCTCACATCATGGTGCACTGCCAACAATCTCGTTCATAATGTGCAGAAGACGAAGGATCTGATTGTGGACTTCAGGAGGTCTAGAAGCATCAGCAGAGATCCCATCCACCCAACCATGGACTGTTCTCCCCCTGTGCTCTGGGAGGCGCTACAGGAGCCTCAGAGCCCGCACTACCAGGCTCAAAAACAGCTTCTTTCCTCAAGCGGTTGCCCACCTGAACCTGGCCACCCGCTGAATGTCTGTAGATATTTTTTAAATATTTTGTACTCCAGCTCTTCTTTAACTTATTTTTAGCTTTTGGTCTTCATCTGTTTAGATCTTATACTGTGTTTGCTGTGTTTGTCTATGTCTGTTGGCGACGCCGCAGCCCTTATTTCATTTTAGCATGTGCCTGCCATTGTTTTTCAAGACAACAAATTGAATTGAATTGAACTGAGCTATTATGATTACCATTCATTCATTCATTCATCTTCAGCCACTTCAGTGGGGTCGTGGTGGCAGTAAGCTAAGTAGGCCACTCCGGACGTGCCTCTCCCCAGCAACACCCTCCAGCTCCTCCTGGGGGATCCCAAGACGTTCCCAGGCCAGATTGGACATGTAACCCCTCCAGCGAGTTCTGGGAAGGTGCCCAGGAGGCATCCTAATCAGATGCCAGAACCACCTCAACTGGCTCCTTTCAACGTGAAGGAGCAGCGGCTTTACTCCGAGCGCCCTCCGGATGTCCGAGCTCCTCACCCTATCTCTAAGGCTGAGCCCAGACACCCTACGGAGGAAACTCATTTCAGCCGCTTGTATCCGCGGTCTCACCCTTTCGGTCACTACCCAAAGCTCGTCATGACCATAGGTGAGGGTTGGAACAAAGACTGACTGGTAAATTGAGATCTTTGCCTTCTGGCTCAGTTCCCTCTTCACCACAATGGTCAGTCTCCTGCCTGTCAGTCTCCTGCTCCATCCTACCCTCACTCGTGATCAAGACCCCGAGATATTTGAACTCCCTCACTTGGGCAGCAACTCATCCCCAACCCGGAGGGAGCAATCCACCATTTTCCGGGAGAAAACCATGGCGTCAGACTTGGAGGTGCTGACTCTCATCCCTCATCACACTCAGCTGCAAACCGCCCCAGTGCACGCTGGAGGTCGCGTGATGAAGCCAAACAAAACCACATCATCTGCGAAGAGCAGAGATGCAATTCTGAGGTTCCCAAAACGGACACACTCCTCACCTTGACTGCGCCTTGAAATCCTGTCCATGAATACCACAAACAGAATCGGAGACAAGGGACAACCTTGCCAGAGTCCAACACCCCGGAAACGTGTTTGACTTTTGTGCCGAGAATGCGGACACAGCTCTCCCTTTGGTTGTACAAGGACCGGATGGCTTGTAGAAACAGCCCCGGTACCCCATACTCCCGCAGTACCCCCACAGAGTGCCCCGGGGTACACGGTCGTAAGCCTTCTCCAAGTCCGCAAAACACATGTAGACCGGCTGGCCAGACTCCCATGCCCCCCCTCAGCATTTCAGCAAGGGTAAAGAGTTGGTCCGTTGTTCCACGGCCAATCCGCATTGTTCCTCCTGGATCCGAGGTTCGACACCTCCTTTCCAGCACCCTAGAGTAGTCTTCCCCAGGGAGGCTGAGCAATGTGATGCCCTGATAATCGGAGCACACCTTCCGGTCCCTCTTTTTTATGGGAACCACCACTCCAGTCTGCCACTCCACAGGTACTGCCCCAGACCTCCATTATGGTTATCATTATGATTATTATGTTATTAACTATTGCTTATGCAGGTGTGGTTCGGCTCGCATCCCCTATTCCCGCCGTCTGTGTCAGCAGCTAACCGGAAGCATGGCAGCCGTAATCCATTTTCATCAACACCTTTAAGGAAAAGGAAAAAGAAATAAAAGAAAAAAACAGAAAAAGACAAAGAAAATAAATTAGTCGACTTCATGTGCAGGTTGGGCGGTAAGGCAGTGAGGGGGGGGGGTGGTGCAGGGGAGATGTTTGACATAATGACATCCGCACAGCCCCTGGCGGCGGGGCGTTAATGGAGCGTTTCCACGAACCGGTCCAATTTAGGCGCGGCAAACAATCCGCGGGTAAACACGCTGTTTACAGGGAACAAGCATGTTGTGCGTCGCTCTTATCAGGCAGAATAAATAGTGGCTCGGTGCTGACGGGGGTTCGCACCGGCAGGGTGGTGTTTGTGGTTCCAGGGATCCGGCGCCGCGGGGCCCCACAGGCACCGCCGTCGCTTCCCGCGCTTTTCATTCTCCCCGGACTCCGCTAACACTTCCAGATGAGCAGATAAACACTGACTATTTACCATACATCACCCCCCTACCCTCCCCCCCTCTCTCTCTCCTACTCTCTCTCTCTCTCTCTCTCTCTCTCTCTCTCTCTCTCTCTCTCTCTCTCTCTCTCTCTCTCTCTCTCCCCCTCCTCGAGTCAGTGCTGTCACCCGTGCACACACACCTAAATAAACACACGTACGCACGTCACACCTCTCCTGAGTGCACCTACTAGACAAGTACACACGCGCGCGCCCGCACACACGCACTCACATTCCTGAGCTCACGCACATACACACGCATATTCCTGAGCAACCACACACACACACGCATACAGATACACACACGCACGTTCCTGCACACACGCGCGCGCGCGTGCATGCATATTCCTGCGCACACACAACACGCACACATAGACACATGCATGCGCATTCCTGCGCACGCACGCACACACGTTCTTGCGCACGCACGCAAACACTCTTACGCACACATGCACTCACATTCCTGCGCACGCACGCACAAACACACACGCATGCGCATTCTCAAACATACACGCACGCGCGTTCATGTGCACGCACATGCGCGCGCGCGCACACACAGACACACACACACACACACACACACACGCACACACAGACACGCAGCATGAAATGTAATATTTACCAAAGGATGACGCAAACCTGTTGAAATTTAGTAAAACTGACAAGGAGGCTGGACACTGGCCTTGTTTCTGCGGTAAAACATTGAGGAGAAATCCTCCGAGGAGCTCCAGCAAGCCCTGATGAAGCTCCATCATGAGGATGAAGCTCCATCATGAGCATGACACCTTACCTGCAGAACACGTACCGAGCTTAGTCGTGGACACAACCAGCAGAAAACAACCCAACGTGCTCTAATGGTGGGAAAGGACTTGCAGAGAAAGAAACTAAAGTACGCTGATTAAACAATTAACTGATGATGATGATGATAATAATAACAATAATAATAATAATAATATAACCATCCCCCAACTTAACAACTGATCGTGTTGAGCCAATAAGGAAGCCTGCTTTCTTTGTCAAATCATGAAATATTCAAATCCTCTTTCAAAATCAATTCAAGCCATAAATCTAAGAAATAACAAAACTAGTTGTCTGCCTAATCTGAAAGCAAACGATTCCGAAATAATAAATAAACATGCATCATTGTATGATTATAATAGTTCAAGGGAAGTTTTGAAATGAAAGCGGAACTTCCATGCCTTGCTCAATAGCACTATGGGAGCTGGGGGTATTGTGATCATGTATTTACCTCTTATGGATACCAATACATACCTGCTCCATGGCTGGATGTGCCTCCCCTAATGTTTTCTGTTAACGTGGTCCTAAACAAGTTTCTACATACGTCACAAGTCCGATACCGGGGGGGCGTCGCGGTCTATTCCGTTGCCTACCAACGCGGGGATCGCCGGTTCGAATCCCCGCGTTACCTCCGGCTTGGTCGGGCGTCCCTGCAGACACAATTGGCCGTGTCTGCGGGTGGGAAGCCGGATGTGGGTATGTGTCCTGGTCGCTGCACGAGCGCCTCCTCTGGTCGGTCGGGGCGCCTGTTCGGGGGGGGGGATAGCGTGATCCTCCCACGCGCCACGCCCCCCTGGTGAAACTCCTCACCGTCAGGTGAAAAGAAGCGGCTGGCGACTCCACGTGTATGGGAGGAGGCATGTGGTAGTCTGCAGCCCTCCCCGGATCAGCAGAGGGGGGCGGAGCAGAGACCGGGACGGCCCGGAAGAGAGGGGTAAGAGTGGCCAAGTACAACTGGGGAGAAAAAGGGGGGAGGTAAAAAAAGAAGGCAGGTGGCTCCTGATATGCCTCCAGACAACTTTCCTACCTCGCCGTTGAAGTCAACACAAAGACTGGAGGATGGAGGTGGTACCTCATACATGAGTCATCTCTACCCAGAAGGCCTTGCTCCCGTCCCTCAACTCATCGGCACCCGTGCAACAGGAGTGTTTGTCCCCCCCCCTCTCTCTCTCTCTCTACTGGGTTGAGTTTACGTTAACTGACGCCGGAAGCTGCCCTGGGTCTCTCTGCTGCCGTCGAGCTCCTCCCTCGCTGTGTTTGGTTTTCCATCTGGCAGAGGTCAGGGATACTACTTCCTGCTTCCGGGTCCTTCTTCTTTTGTTTTTTTGGGGTTTTTTTTGGTACCTCTTCCGTTGAGGTTCAAAGTGAGCTGAGCTGATACTAAGAGGTGACATAAAAAATACCACTGTCAATAAATAAAATAAAATATAAATATAAATAAATATGTGTATATTTATATATAAATAAAACCTTACAAAACAAAAAAAACTAGCCAACACGCCCACAGATGAGCAGCGGGGCTTCGCTGTGAGGGGGCGCTATCTGCAGGGGGAAACGACATCCCCCAAAAAAGTAAAGCCAGTAAAGCCGAATAGAGTAGAGTGGAGTGGAGCAGGTACCATGCAGTGGAAAAGGGGCATAACGTGATATGCTGTCAACGAAGCTAATAATAATTATTATTATAATTATAATATTAGCATATATTATATAGTAATAAACGTAATAATAAATATATTATTAATAATAATAGATGTTTTTTATGTGATTTGGCTTTTGGTTTGCTGTGTAGCAGCCATTTTGCACCAGCAGGCTCACCACACACCAGCTCGAGGTGCAGAGGGAGGAATCACTGAGCCAATTACACGGAGGAGGAAGATGAAAAGAGGGCCAGCACAACAGGAGGGAAAAGCCCCCCCCCCTCCTCCTCAATGACAAGCCAGTTCCACCCAAACCAGGACGAAAAGTCCACTAGCAAGATAAAGCTGTCCAATGATGGGCTGAGGAGGTGAGTGGTCAGCTACTCCCCAAACCCAGCCACAAGAGAGGTGCCATATACACCTCATGAACAGGGGGGGGGGGCGCCCAAAAACTGTAAATATGGCCTCTAGTACAATAGACAGCTGACATCGGTACTTCTTTCCCGACAAAGTTTAAGTACAGGATGTCACGAGGGATAAAGAGAAAGCGGAGACGGGGTCATATCACAAACACTTACGTTATTCCCAGCAGAACTAAAAACGCAGATATACTCTAGCGAGCTCCTGCGAAGGTATTCCGCACCACTGGAACGGACCTAGTTCGCGTAAACCTATTTACCGGCTTTATCAGCCTACCCCGTCTAGTGCCTACTCCACCCCTGTCACAGCCAGCTGAATCACTTGACGCGGTGGCGCATAGATGGCCTGTACGACTCCCCGTTCAAATCAGCGTTCCTCCCTGTCGCCGCCCTCGGAAGAGTGACCTCTGGCCTGTAGATGGTGTAGACTGTGGAGTCCTGGCCTGATGTGGTACCTCCTCTGTGTTGTTTCATCCTCTTCCTCAGCGTCTGTTTGGAATCCCCGGCATACAAGTCACGGCAATCCTCCTAGAACCTAAAAGTATACACTATATTGCTCTGCTTGTGCCGGGGGACTCGATCCTTGGGATGGACCCATTTCTGGCGCATCGTGTTTGGGGGTTTGAAAGCAGCTGGGATGCGGTGTTTGGAAAATATGTGTCTCAACTCTTCCGACACTCCCACCACCTGTGGCAGGGGTGCCCAACTCCAGGCCAAGAGGGCCGCAGTGCCTGCAGGTATTTGTTGCAACCGTGCACTACACCACCTGATTTAACTAATTCCTTCCCCTCCTCAGTCCAAGAGGTGAGCTAATTAGTTAAATCAGATGGTGTAGTGCATGGTTGGAACAAAAACCCGCTGTGGCCCTCGACGCCTGCAGCTGGGCACCCCTGACCAGTAGTGGATCTAGAGATTTTTTCCTGGGGTGGCAACAGGGGTGGCAAGACTGTGTCCCAGAGGTGGCAGCTGCCACCCCTGTTGCCACCCCGTAGATCCGCACCTGCCCCTGACCTATGGAACCACCACTGGCCTACGCTTAAACTGCTGTTGTCCTTCTCCTCTCTTTGATTGGCTGGTGCGCTGTTTGGGTGTCTCTACAACCTGCAGCCATGCTTCCATACCTTCATTCTCCGGGGGGTTTTTAGGCTACCCAAGCTGCCTTACTCAACCTAATCCAGCAGTCAAGAGTATGTCCCTTAAAATGTGGCGTGGTAGAGTAACCCAGCCACTGAGGATGCACAAGCCAGCCCATTCTTAGTGTCGGTCCCAAGCCTGGATAAATAGGGAGGATTGCATCAGGGAGGGCATTGGGTGTAAAACCTTTGCCAAATCGAATATGCGGATCATAAATCAGATTCCCATACTGGATCGGTCGAGGTCTGGGTTACCAACGACCGCCACCGTTAATGTTGGCCAGCAGGGTGCCAGTGGAAACTATGCTACTGTTGGATGAAGGAGAAGGAGAGGGGGAAGGCATGTGCAGGGGCAGCGAGAGAGGAGGAAGGGTAGGAGTGTGGAGGTGAGAGTCGGAACTTTGAATGTTGGCACTATGACTGGTAAAGGGAGAGAGCTGGCTGATATGATGGAGGGAAGAAAGGTAGGTATGCTGTGTGCGCAAGAGACCAGGTGGAAGGAGAGTAAGGCCAGGAGCATCGGAAGTGGGTTCAAACTCTTCTACCATGGTGTGGATGGGAGGAGAAATGGGGTAGGGGTAATTCTGAAGGAAGAGGATGTCAAGAGCGTGTTGGAGGTGAAGAGGGGGTCAGACAGAGTGATGAGTATGAAGCTGGCAGTCGAAGGTGTGGTAATGAATGAAAGTTGGGTGTGAGATGGAAGAGAAAGGATAATTCTGGGGTGAGTTGGATGAAGTGGTGGAGAGGGTACGCAAGGAGGAGAGAGCGGTGATTGGAGCGGACCTCAATGGGCATGTTGGTGGAGGGAACAGAGGTGATGAGGGGGTGATGGGCAGGTATGGAGTCAAGGAGAGGATTGTGGAAGGACAGTAGATCTAGTTACCCTTGAAATAACATCCTGGCCATGGAGCCAACACTGGCCTTTATTGAAACTGTCTTACAGAAATAGAAAAAAAAAAATGTTAGTATGCGTTGATATTTCATCCCTTTTTAATGTTCATGAATTCTTAACTAAATGCCCTACATTCATATATATATATATATATATATATATGAATATATATATATGAATAACAAGTTCTGTTCAACTGTTTCCATAACAGGGTGAAATAGGTTTTTAAAGCTATTATTCCTTCTCACTTAGAAAACACACCCCAAAAGCAACACATTATTTTAACCACATATTAACCCCCCCCCCAAATAAATAAATAAATAGACAGACAGACAGACAGACAGATAGATAGATAGATAGATAGATAGATAGATAGATAGATAGATAGATAGATAGATAGATAGATAGATAGATAGATAGATAGATAGATAGATAGATAGATAGATAGATAGATAGATAGATAGATAGATAGATAGATAGATAGATAGATAGATAGATAGATAGATAGATAGATAGATAGATAGATAGATAGATAGATAGATAGATAGATAGATAGATGGATAATAAATAAATAAATACATACATAAATTAATTGATTAATTAATTAATTAATTAATACACAAATAAATACACAAATGAACGAATGAATGAATGAATTATTGAATAAATAAATAAATAAATAATAGAAACTCATTCGTTGTGTATTGGAAGAGGACGCGTTGCATCTTCTCGTGGCAAGTTAACTTACAGTACAGCCAGTCCTGGGTCTGTCTGTCTGCTTGCATTGAGCTGTTCTCTCTGGAGTCACAGGCAGGAAGTGGGAAGCCAGGCTCGGAGGGCCCGGATGCACGCAGCTCCGAGTCCCATACACGCGCCCCCTCCGTTTGCAGCGACAGAGACAGAGAAAGAAGTCGTGTCAGGTGTCAAGCACTTCCGCTGCAGGGACCCCAGCACCCCTGCCACAACCCCCTGCTCCCTCGCTGCTGTACCCCGGAACTACAGAGCTGTGTGCACCCGCTGAAATGGCACAACGTTGGAAGGGGAAATGCAGCTTTGGTGGGTGGTGGTGGTGGGGGGGGGGGTGTGGGGGGGTTCAGGGAAACACGTTTCAACGCGTTACACGTGCGGGACGTCTCTGATCAGCAGGGACCGGCTTTGATCCCGACGGAGGACCGGCTCGTCCTTGGTGGCCATGAAACCAGAGTCTAAGATCTGAGGAAAATGGAAACGGGCCATGCTCTGCAAAAAGAAACAAAGGAGGAGACGGGTCTTTTTTCCCGAGTGGCTCTCGATGCGAGGCAGGAGGGGAAATGCAGGTGAATATGTAAATCATCCTGAGCACGCCCTGTTAATGACGACACACTGACAACTCCTCAACAGGCAACAATGTGTCCTTCTGCTGATTTAAATGGCACTGTTTCACTTTTTATTCTTTATCTTCCTGTCTATTTATTTATTTATTTATTGTGTTTATTTATTTATTTTTTGGTTTTTGTCAGTCTATTTATTTATTTATTTGTTGTGTTTATTTCTATTTTTGTTTTTTTGTTTTTTTTGCTTTTTGTCAGTCTGGGGTATTTTTGAGGTTGGTGTTCGGGTTTCACTCATTTTGGGGTGGTTACTGGACTTCTTTACTGATTTGTCGTAAGGAAGGAAAAACAAACAGTTTGTTTTCTTCTTCAAGCACTCACCGCCTCTGCCTTTACACGAGCTGTATACTCCTCTGATCAGCAGGTATGATACTGGACAGCAAAACCACTGCTCATATAAGGGTATTTATGTTGTTTTAAAGTCGCTTTGCCTGTTTTAAGAGTTTCTTACCTCTTAACTTTTCATTCCTCGCTGGCAGATATTAATGCTTGCTTCAAGAAAGGGCACCTATTTCATGACTATTGGACTTATTATAAGGGCTTTTCACCAAACAGGGAAAGATATCTTGAAATAATAAACTTGATTTAAGATCGTCTTGGTTTCTGACTCCAAACGAGCCAAACAAGTCTCATAATCATGACACAAATACACTTTCTACAACAAGACATACCACCAGCTAGAGGGGGGAAATATTTATTACTAATAAATTACATTCATATAGCGTTTTATCACGACACCCAAAGCACTTCACAGTGAAGAGGGAGGAATCAGCACCACCAATGTGTAGCAGCCACCTGGGTGATGCACGGCGGCCATTTTGTGTCAGCTTATGGTGGAGAGGGAGAAATCGTCTAGCCATCCTCATCCGAAGAACGGCATCTCCTACATCAGTGCCCCCATCACTGCGCCAGGGCGTTAGGATTTTCTTAATAGGACCAGAGGGAAGACTGCCCCCTACTGGCCCACCAACAACACTTCCAGCAGCAAATCAGCTCGTCGAAAGGAGCCAGTTGAGGTGGTTCGAGCATCTGATTAGGATGCCGCCTGGGCGCCTTCCTTTGGAGGTTTTCCGGGCACGTCCAACTGGGAGGAGACCCCGGGGTAGACCCAGAACTCATTGGAGGGACTACATGTCCAATCTGGCCTGGGAACGCCTTGGGATCCCCCAGGAGGAGCTAGAGGGCGTTGCTGGGGGGAAAGACGTCTGGAGTGGTCTACTTAGCTTGCTGCCGCCGCGACCCCACCCCGGAGAAGCGGCTGAAGATGAGATGAGATGAATGAGATGAGATGAGATGAGTAGAGATGAGATGAGATGAGATGAGATGAGATGAGATGAGATGAGATGAGATGAGATGAGATGAGATGTCTCCCATCCAAGTGCTAGCCAAGCCCACACCTACTTAGCTTCTGTCATTCAGCAGAGCCAGAGTACATGTTGGTGTGGCTGCCACCGCACCACCACTGTTTAGCAGCAGCATCGCGACGCCATCATTTTCAGACCTAAGATAAGATGAAATGCCTTGATAAGCTTGTCTTTTTCTGCATCGGGGAGTCCAGGGTTATTCTCCTCACCACGTGTATCGTTAATCGAGTCCGTGATAATGTGAGTGGATGAGGTGGACCTTAGTGTTGTGACAAAAAAAGAGCACACACATAGTTGTTTAATAAATTAGAGGAGGTCATTTCAAAATACAAGTCATTTTCAAAAAGTACCCGTCCGGGTACTAACAAGGGGATCGCCGGTTCGAATCCCCGCATTACCTCCGACGTGGTCGGGCGTCCCTACATTGGCCGTGTCTGCGGTGGGAAGCCGGATGTGGGTATGTGTCCTGGTCTCACTAGCGCCTCGTCTGGTCAGCCAGGGCACCTGTTCGGGGAGAGGGGGGGGGGTAGCGTGATCCTCCCACGCGCTACGCGCCCCCCGGTGAAACTCCTCACTGTCAGGTGAAAAGAAGCGGCTGGTGACTCCACGTGTATGGGGGGAGGCACGTGGTAGTCTGCAGCCCTCCCCGGGTCGGCAGCGGGGGGCGGAGCAGCGGCTCGGAAGAGTAGTGGGGTAGTTGGCCAAGTACAAGTGGGGAGAGAAAAAAGGGGGGAGGGGGGGAGCACCCCACCTTCATTGTGAATAAGATTCAAACTGGTGTCCTTTTTACAACTGAGCGCTTGAATAGCGTGGTATCAACAGACGGACCTTCATTATCCTACACCAGTCTCCAACAACGGTCTGTTCAGGTTGTATTTCCGGTATTTATTTGTACAGCCCAAAATGACAAGGTAGTGCCAGCGGGCGTTACACCAGTAAACTCTCCAGCAATATACCACAAGGTATTCATAAGGGTGGAGAACCTGCAGCCAGCTGAGACTGGAGAGCGATGACACGTGTCTGCTAACCAACGCTGTGTCCGGGTGAAGGGATGCAGCTTCCTGTGTGTAACCAGGTTAAAATTAATGTTTTTATTTTATTTTGTTTGAGTATGAAATATCACCAAATCCTGTCTGTGTGCTGTTATTTGTGTTTGCTACATTTTATTTTATGTCATTATTTACTTTTATGTATGTTTTCCAACGACCGTCATATACGTGTACTGTCGCTTTAAGAGAGAGGTCTTGTGGGTACACGGAAGAGGGAACGCGGGAGAGGCCATTTTTGTTTTGTGGGAGGAGTCTCAAGCAGCGATCGAGCCGAGCCACGTGTGTTTCTTACCGTAGCACAGTTTTGCTGGTTGAGGAGAAGGTAACCTTGAGTATCCCTGTAAGAAGTACTGCAAGCTGTGGGATAAAATACTTGTTTATCCTTCCTTATGTAACCAGGTTAAAATTAATGTTCTCATTTTATTTTGTTTGAGTATGAAATATCACCAAATCCTGTCTGTGTGCTGTTATTTGTGTTTACTACATTTTATTTTATGTCATTATTTACTTTTATGTATGTTTTACAACGACCGTCATATACGTGTACTGTCGCTTTAAGAGAGAGGTCTTGTGGGTACACGGAAGAGGGAACGCGGGAGAGGCCATTTTTGTTTTGTGGGAGGAGTCTCAAGCAGCGATCGAGCCGAGCCACGCGTGTTTCTTACGGTAGGACAGTTTTGCTGGTTGAGGAGAACGTAACCTTGAGTATCCCTGTAAGAAGATACTGCAAGCTGTGGGATAAAATACTTGTTTATCCTTTCTTACATCGGAGTCCCGTGGACGGTTTCTCCTTCTAACGCACACGAGTGAAGTCCGGGCAGTGGTTGAACTTCGACCCCCACGTCCGTAAGAAACACCGCTCCCGCTGGAGGACTGGACGTTTGTCGAAGGGTTTGAAACCAAAATAAATGGCAAGGTGGGCCAAATAGAGTCCTGTGTGTCCCCCCTCCTTCCTTGATGATGATGATGATGATGATGATGATGATGATGATGAGAGACTGAGGGCCCCCCACAATACCTGGGACCCCACCGGAAATAGAACACAACGCAGAGCTACTGATGAGAGTGACGGGCGTGCAGCAGGCTGACCAGCATAGAACAGCGTAGGACTGCCCCGTTACATGTGGTACCCAGCAAACAGCATCCGATGTGAATATCTCGCATCACTCACGCGCTCTCTCCTTCCGGCTGGAACCCTTCACGCGCGGCAGAAACGGGCCGCGCTTGCCTCGTAATTAGCCTAAGCCTTCACCTTGAGACCTTTGGCCTCGGGAAACGGGAGGACCCCGCAGGCAGGTCTTCCCTCACCGGGTCACGGTGGATCCGCCGAGCACTGCTGCCTTGTTGTGCCTTATTCCGTCTCGTTTCGCACCGCTGACCAGGGCAATTAAGGGGAATTAACTTGCCCCTTCAGCAGAGATGTTTCACTTATTCTCTAAAAAAAGAAAAAAAGAAGCTTTCAAGCTTTTCAGTGACTCGTTAAAAAGGGACTTTCTTCTTCTTTCTTAAACACTGGCCCACAATACTGCTGTTAAGGTGATTATGTTTAACAAGATCTTAAGCTGGAGGCACAGTTCGGCATCTGCAGAGATTAAAACCTGACAGAGGACGAGTTATCGGTTCTACCCCACCCCCACCTCCCCCCCCCCCGTTATCTTCGCGCTGGGATTAGCGCGTGGCCGACAATCAACTCAGGAACTGTAATTCTCATTATTACAATGTTCACCACAGGACTCCCTCACAGCGGTGTCGGGACCGGCTTGGAGACCTGAACATGAATGTGAAGTATCCGTCTGGTTCGGGCCAGAAAGGCTTTCTGGGACTTGAGGCAGGATCAGCATGCCGTCCATCCGGCCTTCTGCAACAAAAGGGACTTGTAGGCAGCGTTGCGGCTGACGTTGTTCAGCATTTGTTACTTTTATCGCTACAAGGCCACGAGTCAGGGATCATGACCACAGGGACTCGGCGCCACTGCCGTTTTCAACACCGTGTCAACACATTTATCAGTAGGGAGCAGGCCCTGCCTAATCCCTCCACCTGACCTGACAGCATTAGCGGTGCTGGTATTATGGGATGTTCTAGTATGCAGAGGTCGCCTCGGCAACGGCGACGTTCAGGTCTACGTGCACGGTTCAAAATGAAGCAGACTGGAAAAAAGAAGAAGGAAAGAGCTTGTCAAGGTAATTAATCCTTTTCTTGTAGGAATCAGCCATATTTATTCATCATTTCATTCCCTGCACGTGCGCATGTGAAATGAGGCAAAACATCGAGAAATCGAAATAGCCACGCAAAGCTAAAAACACATATCCAACCTACAAAAACTGCAACAGACATATATATCCAACATAGCAACAAAATAAAACACTGCCCACTGCGCGGGCTAGCGGTTAGCTTAGCCTGCCCCGCTTCCGCGTCCTGTCAGACCGCACCTGGTGTTTCCTCTTTGGGCCCAGCTCCAGGCAGGGCCGTGGTCCCTGGGCCCACCGGACGCGGCAGACCAGGCTCTCCCAGCCGACCCAACGCCAGCTCTCCCAGCCAGACACCCCCGACACACCTCCCCGCACTACACACGACGACCGCCCTTGGTGTATCAGAACTGCCGGTCTGCATAGGCTAGCGGTTAGCTTAGCCTACCCCGCTTCCGCGTCCTGTCAGACCGCACCTGGTGTTTCCTCTTTGGGCCCAGCTCCAGGCAGGGCTGTGGTCCCTCGGCCCACCGGACGCAGCAGACCAGGCTCTCCCAGCCATCAAACGAAGACACAAACTTAGACACAGACGTGGACAAAGAGACTGCATGGACGGTGCTGGGCGAGGCCGCTGTAAACGTAGGTTGGCGCCGCCATCTTCCCACACCGATACTGGGTGAGGCCGTTGCAAACGTGAATTCGTGCCGCCATCTTTACGTCTCATAATGATTGTTTCAAGATACCGCTTGTGAAATATTGCTGCCCCGCTGGCAGACGATACTGCTCGTTTCAGCAAAGTGTACTGGTATCATGATTCTAACACTTGTGATGAGGAATTTGCACTAAAAATTAACTTTAGAAACAAGAAACCTCAGCAACACCGTCTATTAATTAAACAGTTAGGTTGCCTTGTAAGTGTATTCATAACACACTTTAAACATGTGTATAAAGTTATATATTTGTTGGCATGGTAACAACGTTTGTGTGGAAGAAAAGCACTTTATTTTTGTCATTGTACAAATACCATGAAAGGTGTTCTCTGCATGTAACCCATCCTATTGTATAGGAGCAATGGGCAGCTGCAGCACCCGGGGACCAACTCCAGTTCTTCTTTCCATTGCCTTGCTCAGGGGCACGGGCAGGAGTATTAAGCTTAACATGCATGTCTTTTTAACGGTGGGAGGAAACCGGAGCACCCGGAGGACAGACACGCAGACACGGGAAGAACATGCAAACTCCCCGAAGGAATGACCTGGGGCAGCCCAGGGTTCGAACCCGGGACCTCTTGCTGTGAGGCAACAGTGCTAACCACTCCAGCACCCTGCGGCCCAGGCAATGTCTGGAAATAAGGATTATGAGAATTACAACAAGATAAGATAATTTAATTTGTCTTTTTCCTGCAGTGGAGCCAGAACCAAATGATGCACTGCAGAAACTATACACGGGTTTTAAAATTGCACAAAAAAAATGTCTTTCCATATTGTTTCAAGAAAAAAAATACTCATCAAAAACTCAATATGTAAGATTTACCTTGACTTATTTATATTGACTCATATACTTAATTTAATCTTAAAAAAGGCATTTTTGAAATAAGAAAAACAAAAGTCTGGAGCTTTGTTTGATGTACTTTTTCTAATGACTGAATGATTAACAACTTGTTTAACAAATACTGTTTCCGACTAGATAGAATATCTAAATCTTACCCCTTTGTTTTATTATTAGATTAGACTTGATTAGATTACATTAGAGTAGATTACATTACATTACATTAGAGTAGATTAGATTAGAGTATATTACATTACATTGCATTAGATTACATTAGAGTAGATTACATTACATTACATTAGAGTAGATTACATTACATTACATTGCATTAGATTACAATAGAGTAGATTAGATTAGATAAAGTTAGATTACTTAGGTATTTTACTGCACTAACAGGTTATTTTTCTTGTCGTGGGGGATTTCTTACTGGAATATCTTAAATTTTGTCTCACTTTCGTCAGGGGTTGTGATCTGATTGTCAAAACTATTATTGCTCTTCAATTTCAGAAACATTTCGTCTCTTCTTTATCCACCATGCTGTCGGAAATAGTGGAAATCAAACACCTGGGTCTGGCTGATTGATTTTCACAGACAGCCTGTCTGAGTTGAGTGTGATAGCAGAAACACACTGATTTTCCTCTGTTTACAGATTGACTCGAACCGACGGACCTCACTGGCCGTCGGACAGCAGCGGCTCAAAGGCCCGGAGATGAGTCTCGGATCTTAGAAATAACTGTGTATATCTGACAGTAATTGAGCTGGAGTTGTTCGTACTGCTGAGCTCGAGGCTCGGGAGTCCTTCCTCCTTTATCTTACGCAGCATGAAGCCATTCATCGCAGCAGAAAGGTTTCCACGTACCACTCTCTTGGAAATCCAAATCCCTGCCTCATCAGCAGCTTGCTCCAACGAGTCGGAAGGTAAATTTGCCAAAAACAAAATAAACCCAATACAACAATTTCCCCCCCTTTTTCGACCCAGTTGTATTCAGCCAATTACCCCACTCTTCCGAGCCGCTGCTCCACCCCCTCTGCCAGTCTGGGAGGGCTGCAGACTACCACGTGCCTCCTCCCATACATGTGGAGTCGCCAGCCGCTCCTTTTCACTACACTACGTCACAATACGTACGTGTCAGAGGACACGTTTTTTGCGAGACCCGAAATACGTGTATATGGACACGTATTAGTTGCCACTGGGGCCGCAATCCCGTCTTCTGGCCACTGGGGGCGCAAGAAAAAGGGCGGACAGCGTCATGGTGGCAGCAGTCCTGCAACCAACATAGTAGATGAATGCGGGAGGTGCGGCAAGACGCAGCACACCGATGAGCGGAAGTGTCCTGCAATGAACAGGAAGTGCAACAAGTGTCATAAAAAGGGACATTGGGAGCGTGTATGTCACTCTAAAGCGGTGACAGACGTCACTGAAGAGGTTAAACAGCTGTACTTTCTGGGAGAAGTTGGCAAAGACAGCAGTCAGGAACATTCGCTCCGCCATCTTTGTTCAATATTTTTGACATCCTATTGCGTCATGACCATGGTCATGACAGACCTAGTAGGCTACAGGGCGCCCCTAGCGGCATCTGTGAGATACGTGTCAATGAACACGTATAAGTGACTTGCAGAAGCGTGTCCATAGACACGTAAAGAGGAGGCGACCGGTCTGCCTTTTCACCTGACAGTGAGGAGTTTCACCAGGGGGACGTAGCGCGTGGGAGGATCACGGTATTCCCCCCAGTCCCCCCCCCCCGAACAGGCGCCCCGACCGACCAGGGGAGGCGCTAGTGCAGCGACCGGGACACATACCCACATCCCACCCAGGAACACGGCCAGTTGGGTCTGTAGGGACGCCCGACCAAGCTGGAGGCAACACGGGGATTCGAACTGGCGATACCCGTGTTGGTAGGCAATGGAATAGACGGGTACGCTACCCGGACGGACAGACAAACAAACAAACAAACAAAAGGATAAATTGGAAAAAAATTAAGTCAAATTGCAATGGATTCATTCGTACGTATACCCGTTTAAGAGCTGACGATATTGGTGTTGGTTTCTCCCCACAGCAACACGATCCTCAGTGACAGACTGTTGCAGCACCGCTACCTCACAGCAAGGAGGTCGTGGGTTCGAACCCCAGGTCGTCCCAGGTCCTTTCAGTGTGTGGTGTCTGTGTGGGTTTCCTCCGGGTGCTCCGGTTTCCTCCCGCCATCAGACACGTGGGTCAGTGTTAATGCAGCTGTCTGCGCCCCTGGCCCAGGCACGACTAGAAGAAGCGGACTTGGTCCCAGCTGCTGTACCATAGGGCGGGTTAAATGCAGATGTACTTTGTTGTATGGTTGCTTACGATGACAAATACAAAAAAAGTATTTCTTTCTATTTGCTGTTTCCTTAAATATCTAAATAAAATGACTTATATTGAATATAAAAGTAAGACTTACATCCGGGTAGTGTAGCGGTCTATTCCATTGCCTACTAACACGATGATCGGCGGTTTGAATCCCCGTGTTACCTCCGGCTTGGTCAGGCGTCCCTACGTACACAATTGGCTGTGTCTGCGGGTGGGAAGCCGGATGTGGGTATGTGTCCTGGTCGCTGCACTAGCGCCTCCTCTGGTCATTCAGGGCTCCTGTTAAGAGGGGGAACTGGGGGGGGGGGGTAGTGTGATCCTCCCACGCGCTTCATCCCCCTGGCGAAACTCCTCACTGTCAGGTGAAACGAAGCAGCTCTTAACTCCACGTGTATGGGAGGAGGCATGCGGTAGTCTGCAGCCCTCCCCGGATCAGCAGAGAGGGTGGAGCAGAGACCGGGACGGCTCAGAAGAGTGGGGCGATTGGCCGGATACAACTGTGGTGAAAAAGGAGGGAAAAAATAAAACTGGTTGCTTGATAACAAATGGACACATTAGACAGACAGACAGATAGCTAGCTAGCTAGCTAGGTAGCTACATAGATAGATAGATAGATAGATAGATAGATAGATAGATAGATAGATAGATAGATAGATAGATAGATAGATAGATAGATAGATAGATAGATAGATAGATAGATAGATAGATAGATAGATAGATAGATAGATAGATAGATAGATAGATAGGTGGGATGAATGGATGGATTATATTTGCATTATGCTGAAGTCTGTAGTGTCCAATAATCAGTGTATTCATTACTATAATATTCTCTCGAGGTGGGTTTTTCCATTAATAAATGTGTTTATTTCCACGCAGCATTTGGCACGTGAGAGTAAAGCTGAACAAAGTAAAGTTAAGAGTAAAGAGAGAGTAAAGCTGAACAAAGTAAAGTTAAGAGTAGAGAGTAAAGCTGAACAAAGTAAAGTTAAGAGTAAATAGAGAGTAACGCTTAACAAAGTAAAGTTAAGAGTAAAAAGAGAGTAAAGCTTAACAAAGTAAAGTTAAGAGTAAAGAGAGAGTAAAGCTTAACAAAGTAAAGTTAAGAGTAAATAGAGAGTAAAGCTTAACAAAGTAGTTAAGAATAAAGAGAGAGTAAAGCGTAACAAAGTAAAGTTAAGAGTAAATAGAGAGTAAAGCTTAACAAAGTAAAGTTAAGAGTAAAGAGAGAGTAAAGCTTAACAAAGTAAAGTTAAGAGTAAAGAGAGAGTAAAGCTTAACAAAGTAAAGTTAAGAGTAAATAGAGAATAAAGCTTAAGAAAGTAAAGTTAAGAATAAAGAGAGAGTAAAGCTTAACCAAGTAAAGTTAAGAGTAAAGAGAGAGTAAAGGTTAACCAAGTAAAGTTAAGAGTAAATAGAGAGTAAAGCTTAACAAAGTAAAGTTACGAGTAAAGAGAGAGTAAAGCTTAACAAAGTAAAGTTAAGAGTAAAGAGAGAGTAAAGCTTAACAAAGTAAAGATAAGAGTAAACAGAGTAAAGCTGAACAACATAAAGTTAAGAGTAAACAGAGAGTAAAGCTTAACAAAGTAAAGTTAAGAGTAATGAGAGAGTAAATCTTAACAAAGTAAAGTTACGAGTAAAGAGAGAGTAAAGCTTAACAAAGTAAAGTTACGAGTAAAGAGAGAGTAAAGCTTAACAAAGTAAAGTTACGAGTAAAGAGAGAGTAAAGCTTAACAAAGTAAAGTTAAGAGTAAAGAGAGAGTAAAGCCTAACAAAGTAAAGTTAAGAGTAAAGAGAGAGTAAAGCTTAACAAAGTAAAGTTAAGAGTAAAGAGAGAGTAAAGCTTAACAAAGTAAAGTTAAGAGTAAAGAGAGAGTAAAACTTAACAAAGTAAAGTTACGAGTAAAGAGAGAGTAAAGCTTAACAAAGTAAAGTTACGAGTAAAGAGAGTAAAGCTTAACAAAGTAAAGTTACGAGTAAAGAGAGAGTAAAGCTTAACAAAGTAAAGTTACGAGTAAAGAGAGAGTAAAGCTTAACAAAGTAAAGTTACGAGTAAAGAGAGAGTAAAGCTTAACAAAGTAAAAAGTTATGAGTAAAGAGAGAGTAAAGCTTAACAAAGTAAAGTTAAGAGTAAAGAGAGAGTAAAGCTTAACAAAGTAAAGTTACGAGTAAAGAGAGAGTAAAGCTTAACAAAGTAAAGTTACGAGTAAAGAGAGAGTAAAGCTTAACAAAGTAAAGTTACGAGTAAAGAGAGAGTAAAGCTTAACAAAGTAAAGTTAAGAGTAAAGAGAGAGTAAAGCTTAACAAAGTAAAGTTAAGAGTAAATAGAGAGTAAAGCTTAACAAAGTAAAGTTAAGAGTAAAGAGAGAGTAAAGCTTAACAAAGTAAAGTTAAGAGTAAATAGAGAGTAAAGCTTAACTAAGTAAAGTTACGAGTAAAGAGAGAGTAAAGCTTAACAAAGTAAAGTTAAGAGTAAAGAGAGAGTAAAGCTTAACAAAGTAAAGTTAAGAGGAAAGAGAGAGTAAAGCTTAACCAAGTAAAGTTAAGAGTAAATAGAGAGTAAAGCTTAACCAAGTAAAGTTAAGAGTAAATAGAGAGTAAAGGTTAACCAAGTAAAGTTAAGAGTAAAGAGAGAGTAAAGCTTAACAAAGTAAAGTTAAGAGTAAATAGAGAGTAAAGCTTAACAAAGTAAAAAGTTATGAGTAAAGAGAGAGTAAAGCTTAACAAAGTAAAGTTAATAGTAAAGAGAGAGTAAAGCTTAACAACGTAAAGTTACGAGTAAAGAGAGAGTAAAGCTTAACAAAGTAAAGTTACGAGTAAAGAGAGAGTAAAGCTTAACAAAGTAAAGTTAAGAGTAAAGAGAGAGTAAAGCTTAACAAAGTAAAGTTACGAGTAAAGAGAGAGTAAAGCTTAACAAAGTAAAGTTAAGAGTAAAGAGAGAGTAAAGCTTAACAAAGTAAAGTTACGAGTAAAGAGAGAGTAAAGCTTAACAAAGTAAAGTTAAGAGTAAATAGAGAGTAAAGCTTAACAAAGTAAAGTTAAGAGTAAAGAGAGAGTAAAGCTTAACAAAGTAAAGTTAAGAGTAAAGAGAGAGTAAAGCTTAACAAAGTAAAGTTACGAGTAAAGAGAGAGTAAAGCTTAACAAAGTAAAGTTACGAGTAAAGAGAGAGTAAAGCTTAACAAAGTAAAGTTACGAGTAAAGAGAGAGTAAAGCTTAACAAAGTAAAGTTAAGAGTAAATAGAGAGTAAAGCTTAACAAAGTAAAGTTAAGAGTAAAGAGAGAGTAAAGCCTAACAAAGTAACGTTAAGAGTAAAGAGAGAGTAAAGCTTAACAAAGTAAAGTTAAGAGTAAAGAGAGAGTAAAGCTTAACAAAGTAAAGTTAAGAGTAAATAGAGAGTAAAGCTTAACAAAGTAAAGTTACGAGTAAAGAGAGAGTAAGACTTAAATGTAATGTACCCCTCTCTAGTCTCTTCGACTCGGGGCACCGCTCACTACCAGAGGTAGGCGACTAAACAGGCCCACACCCTGGTTTAATGACAAGAGACTGCAAGAGACTGCAGGCCCACGAGAATCAAAATTGGAAGTGTTTTACCTATCGTGGCATGAGTGTTTATTGAAATACAAACGTGCTTTATCTGCTGCAAAAACAGTGTATCTCTCTCACTTAATCAATATTAGTAAACATAACCCCATATTTCTCTTTGACACTTTATCTAAATTTACTAAAAAGCAGCCATCTATCTGCTGCTCATCATTCATGACCTTCTAGGCTTTTTCTGCAAATAGGGTTGATGAGATTATAAACAGAATTAGTTATTCAACTCCATCTGCTCCTGCAGATCCTGTCTTGCCAAATTATGAGTCAATGATGAGTCACTGATAGTCCCTGTTACTACAGGTTTTGAGACTATCTCTCTTGAAACACTGACTAAGTTCGTGTCAGCTCCTAAAGCAACTGCTTGTCTATTTGACCATTTACCAGCAAAAATTTTTAAAGACCTCTGGCCTTTCCCGGAACCGACAATGGCGAGACAGTGTTAATTTATCACGTACTACTGGCACTGTTCTGAGCAGTTTTAAGACAGTTATAGTTAAACCTCTACTTGAAAAACTGCACCTCAATCTAGGGTGTCTTCATAACTATCGACCAGTCTCTAATCTTCCATTCTTTTCTGAAGTACTAGAGAGAGTTGTGTATCAACATCTTTCGACCCATATATAAGAAAACTATCTATATGAACCTTTTCAACCGGCTTTCAGGCCCTGTCACTTCACTGAAACTGCTCTGACCAGAGTGGTGAACGATTTTTTTTTTACTAGCTATGGCCTCTGAGTCCACTACTGTGCTTCTACTACTGGACCTCAGTGCAGCCTTTGACACCATTGATCACTATATACTATTAGACAGATTAAATTGTAATTTTAGTGTATCTGTCTTAGCACTCTCTTGGCTTAAGTCCTACTTATTTGGCAGAACACATTGTGTCTGCTATGATAATATTAAATCAAATTTCTCTGACGTTAAATATGGCGTACCTCAGGGCTCAGTTCTTGGCCCTCTACTTTTTTCTCTTTATTTTCACTTATTGGTCAAATTATATGCTATGCTGATGATAGTTAGCTGTATGTGCCTATAAGGGGTGATGATCAGACACCTGCTTGGCTGTTGTGAAAAATTTGATGTCACTTAACTTTCTGCTTTTAAATTTGGATAAAACCAACATGCTGGTCGTAGGCTCTGCTAGACACAGACACCAGTTTGATCAAGTAACGATAACAACCGACAACTCTGTGGTTTCACAAAGTGTGGCAGCCAAAAATCTTGGTGCTACGTTGGATCCCAGCCTTTCCTTTGATAAGCACATTAAAGATATCAACAAGACTGCCTTTTTTCACTTTTGTAACATGGCTAAAATTCGGTCTTTCCTGCCCATGGCTGATGCAGAGATTCTAATGCATGCATTTGTTTCATCCAGACTTGATTACTGTAACGTTCTGTTTTCAGGTCTGCCACACCACATGCTAGTACTAAAAGTCTTCAGATGGTTTAGCATGCTGCTGTTAGAATCCTAACTAAAACTAGAAAATTTGAAAATATTACACCAATTCTTGCCTCGCTTCATTGGCTTCCTATCTATGTTAGATCAGACTTCAATTTGCTTCTGCTGACTTATGAAATCCCTAAATGGGCTTACCCCATCTACCTGTCTGATCTCCTTAAGCTGAACATTCCATCTTGAGCTCTCTGCTCTCAAAATATAGGGTCCTGTGTGTACCCAAAGTTAAAAAGAAGACAGCTGGTGGCAGGGCCTTTTCCTATTGGGCCCCGTTCTTGTGGAATAACCTGTCTGCTGCTATCAGACAATCAGAGCCTTTGAGTCCTTTAAATCCAAATTTAAAAATCATCTTTTTGCCTTAGCCTACAATTAGTTGCCTTTAAGTTGTGTGCTTCACGAACTGTACTGCATGGCAGGTCAGTTTCTGTCTCAATGAATTTACTAAGCACTGTTCTACCAATGAGATCATAGTGTATATATTACTGACTTTTGCAGAATGTTCTCTACTCTCGCATGTCTTTTCTCTCTCTGTGAATGATTTCTTCTGTTTTCTCATCTTCTGTGTGTGTGAATGGTGGGATGTGAGTCTCCCTGGTGTGCACGTGCAGTCTGCCGTCTTCCTTAGTCTCTATGGTAATGGTGGTCACCACCTGAACACTGCTTGGTATCCCGCTCATCACATTTTCTTATATCTTATAAATCTATATAATGTTGTTATCATATTTCAATGTTACATCCTTCTCCCACTCAGACGTGTGACTAATTATTCTTTTGTTGGCTTACATGGTGATGCTGGTCACATGGCATGGGTGCTGGGCTGCTCCAGCGGAGTCCGGGCACTGCTTGGAATCCTCCTCATTATATTCTTCATATATTTACCCAATTTCCCCTCGGGGATGAATAAAGTATTCTGATTGTGGTTGTGATTATTTTATAATTCCATTATAATTATGTCATCCTATTTCAGCGTTGTATTCTGTAAATGGTGTAAACGCAACATCCATTGCACGTTGCCCGGTCTTGGGAGAGATATCCCTCCTCTGTCGTTCTCCCTGGGGTTTCTTCCTGTTTTTTTCTCCCTGTTGTTGTTGTTGTTTTTGTTTTGTTTTTTGTTTTTTTTTGGGGGGAGTTGTTCCTTATCTGATGTGAGGGTCTCAGGACAGGATGTTGCGTTGCTGTAAAGCCCCCTGGCGCAAATTTGTAATTTGCATCGTTGGGCTACACAAATAAAATTGACTTGACTTGACTTGCCTTAAAATGTGATCCTTTTCCTCGAGGATATTTCCCTGACATCTATAAAGAATCTACTCCTGTATTTTCACAACGTGTGTGTCTGGTGTGTGGTGTGTGTCTGTGTGAGAGTCTATAAACGGCCAAACTAAAGCACTTGGGGCCTTGATTCTTTTTGGAGGTTATTGGGGATGATCAGGGGCACCTATAAAAAAATAGCAGAACATTAATTAAAATTATG
This sequence comes from Lampris incognitus, assembly GCF_029633865.1. NCBI lineage: Eukaryota > Metazoa > Chordata > Actinopteri > Lampriformes > Lampridae > Lampris > Lampris incognitus. Next base: position 4,613,882 of record NC_079222.1, read on the forward strand.
CATAATTATGCATAAATATGCAAAATATGCATTTTTCTAAAAATGGCTAAAGCATCTTTGATTTTTTCACCTATAAATTTTTTTTCCTGGGACTTAGAAATGTTTTGGCATTGTGTAAAATAAATGCATTTTTGCAAAAATGCACTTATGATCCTCATTTTTTTGGAGGTGGTGGGTATTGTTCCAGAAAGGACCAGGAAAATAGCAGAAAATTAAAATAATTATGCATAATTATGCAAAATATGCATTTTCTAAAAATGGCTAAAAACCGCTTTTCTCGGCATTTCGGATGATTCTGAGCATTTGGGGGGAGGGAGTTGGAGTGGGGGGGGGGTTTAGGGGCAGGGGGAAGGCGGTTAGCTGGCAGGATGAAGAGGAGGCAGATTTAGACAGGTGGATAACCAAACCGCTACATTGTAGCGGGGTTCTTCTAGTGGCCACTATAAAATGCCTAAATGTAGCTATGCTAGAAATTAATGTGCTGGGTTACAGAAGTTGCTAACAATTAATCTCGCCAATGAAGCGTCCCATTTGATGACTAACCACCAGATGTCGCTGTTCCGAGCTGCCTGGGCATGTCTATGACGTTAGCTGGTATGCTAATGTAACCGGTTATTTTCTTGCCCGGTGCGGGATTCGATACGAGGTGTACTGCACCACAAGGCGACATCACTAACCGCTCGGCTAAAGGGTCTCAGACCCGTTAGCTAGGGGCTAACGTGTCTTATTAGTAGTTTACACTAACGTTACTAGCTAGTCTGCCAGTTCTAGAGCGCGTGTTTGCCATTGCTCTTTCCTTCTGTTGTACTTTAGAGTCATTCAGAAAACGTGCCTTAGCAAGCAATATCTGATCAAGTTTTGAATGCACACCTTTATCACCAAACAAGCCTCTTTCCTTAATCTGCTGGGTCACAAGGAGCACAAATGAAACACGGTACTGCACAGTGAGTGCGTTGCTGGACCTGACAGCACATGTCATGTGATTCACCTGCATTTCGACAAAAACTGTGATTAGGCTAATTGTCTTGCAGTTCCCCCCCCCCGCTACAATTTAAACCTAGGGATAAAAAATGTGTCTTGAGAATGAAAGGATATGTTAAATGATGTATTTCAAATACACAAATACAAGCTCTTAAAATATTTTGTTACAAATTGCATCTCGTTTTTTTTTCTGTCCAGCAAACCACAAATTACAAAACAGTCAAATGTAATTAAATAATTTAATTGACGTACTGCCCATCTCTGGCTGCCGTCCAACATCAGCAGGGAGAAGGGGAGAGCTCTCCCGACTCTCAGGAAGGACAACAACATCATCATCCTTCCGGCGGACAAATGCAGATGCACTGTTGTATTAAACCAGACAGACTATCATGAGATATTTATGACATTACTTCGTGACATGAATACTTATGAGCCACTGAAACGAGATCCAGGCAGTGGTTACAATAAAGAAAAAAATAAATGGTGGATCACCTGAAGCTGTTAGAACGGGACAAGGCGATCAACAGAATTTTGTACCACAGATTATACCCAGGGGAGGCTCCTCCTAGTATGTAGGGGCTACCTAAGATACACAAACAGGATATGTCATTATGGCCTATTGTCTGTATGATCAACTCAGTGACCTAGTTTAGTTAATTAGTTTCTTGCATCTATTCTTAACCTGCTGGTAGGCAGCAACGAACATCACATTCACAACACTGTGGGTTTTGTGGACAAGGTGAGGGACGTCATCATGGAGGCGGGTTAAATGGTGGTCTCTTATGATGTTACGTCGGTCTTCACAAAAGTCCCTGTTGATGAAGCACTGGAGGTAGTCCGTATGAAATTACTGGGCGACCCCACCCTCAGCAACAGGACCACCCTGAACACTCACCGAATCCGCCTGCTCCTGAAGCTGTGTCTTTACTTCACATACAGGGGGCGGTGCTATAGGCAGAGGCATAGGTGTGCTATGGATTCCTCAATTTAAGCTATGGTTGCCAGCATGGATATGGAAGAATGGGACAACAGGGCTGTGATGTCCGATCCAGGGACACCACCTAGCATGGAATCAGATTTGTGTCCAATATAATCAAACAAAACTTCTTAAATATCAAACAAAAATGCGAATTTGGGATAGAATAAAACTTGCAAAGAAATTAATTGTGTAAATGTGTAAACCATTTACTTTTTTTGGATATGTCCTTTTATTTACAGTCCCCTCTCCTTCTTTCTAACTCATCAGATTTGTGCCCTCACTTCCGGTTTTGTGGTTGCACTGCCAGCTCTCTTGTTTTCGCTGCCTGACTTCATGTTTGCAGTTCTGACACAAACCTCTTGCGCGGGTGGGGTTTTTCTCCAGGGTTGCGTTCTCTTTGGCTAATGAGTTTTTGAGTGACAGCTAACTCAACGCAACGAAACACCAAAACATCTAGTACAGCAGAGACAACATATATGACCAATGCTTACACTTTATTAATCTTGCAGGAATCTAGCGAAGTTAGCTAGTGGGTAGTGAATGCCCATTGCCTCTGTTTAGAGCAGGGGTGGGCATTCTTATCCAGAAAAGGGCCAGTGTGGGTGAAGGTCTTTGTTCAAACCAGGCAGTTGCACACCTGAGCCCACTGATCAACCAGTAGAGTCTTTGCTGAGCAACGTGATTTTGAGACGAAGGTGTGTAATTGCTTGGTTGGAGCAAAGACCTTCACCCACACTGGCCCTTTCTGGATAAGAATGCCCACCCCTGGTTTAGAGCAGTGTTTCTCAACCGGGGGTCCGCGGACCCCTAGTGGTCCGTGGTGTAATTGCAAGGGGTCCGTGAAAATAAAATATCTTTAAAAAAAAAGATCCTATGACATTTATAGGAATAGGATTATTTTACTCAAATGTGACTGAGACCTTTATCTACCTAAACTATAAAGGGTAGTAACAGGACTTTTTTCTCTAATTACATCTGTTTCACAAGTGTAATTTATTGTATTTTAATAAGAGATCTCGCTCCCGTTTGAATTGCTAAAAGTTACTGCATAAGAATTCTGTTGTTACATGTATCTGAAAGTTACTGCATAAGAATTCTGTTGTTACATATATCTGAAAGTTACTGAATACATATTCTGTTTTGTTACATATATCTGAAAGTTACTGAATACATATTCTGTTTTGTTACATATATCTGAAAGTTACTGAATACATATTCTGTTTTGTTAACTATATCTGAAAGTTACTGAATACATATTCTGTTTTGTTACATATATCTGAAAGTTACTGAATACATATTCTGTGTTGTTACATATATCTGAAAGTTACTGAATACATATTCTGTTTTGTTACATATATCTGAAAGTTACTGAATACATATTCTGTTTTGTTACATATATCTGAAAGTTACTGAATACATATTCTGTTTTGTTACATATATCTGAAAGTTACTGAATACATATTCTGTTTTGTTACATATATCTGAAAGTTACTGAATACATATTCTGTTTTGTTACATATATCTGAAAGTTACTGAATACATATTCTGTTTTGTTACATATATCTGAAAGTTACTGAATACATATTCTGTTTTGTTAACTATATCTGAAAGTTACTGAATACATATTCTGTTTTGTTACATATATCTGAAAGTTACTGAATACATATTCTGTGTTGTTACATATATCTGAAAGTTACTGAATACATATTCTGTTTTGTTACATATATATGAAAGTTACTGAATACATATTCTGTTGTGTTACATATATCTGAAAGTTACTGAATACATATTCTGTTTTGTTACATATATCTGAAAGTTACTGAATACATATTCTGTTGTGTTACATATATCTGAAAGTTACTGAATACATATTCTGTTTTGTTACATATATCTGAAAGTTACTGAATACATATTCTGTGTTGTTACATATATCTGAAAGTTACTGAATACATATTCTGTTTTGTTACATATATCTGAAAGTTACTGAATACATATTCTGTTTTGTTACATATATCTGAAAGTTACTGAATACATATTCTGTTTTGTTACATATATCTGAAAGTTACTGAATACATATTCTGTTTTGTTACATATATCTGAAAGTTACTGAATACATATTCTGTTTTGTTACATATATCTGAAAGTTACTGAATACATATTCTGTGTTGTTACATATATCTGAAAGTTACTGAATACATTTTCTGTGTTGTTACATATATCTGAAAGTTACTGAATACATATTCTGTGTTGTTACATATATCTGAAAGTTACTGAATACATATTCTGTTTTGTTGCATATATCTGAAAGTTACTGAATACATATTCTGTTTAGTTACATATATCTGAACGTTACTGAATACATATTCTGTTTTGTTACATATATCTGAAAGTTACTGAATACATATTCTGTTTTGTTACATATATCTGAAAGTTACTGAATACATATTCTGTTTTGTTACATATATCTGAAAGTTCCTGAATAGATATTCTGTTTTGTAACATATATCTGAAAGATACTGAATATATATTCTGTTGTGTTACATATATCTGAAAGTTACTGAATACATATTCTGTTTTGTTACATATATCTGAAAGTTACTGAATACATATTCTGTGTTGTTACATATATCTGAAAGTTACTGAATACATATTCTGTTTTGTTACATATATCTGAAAGTTACTGAATACATATTCTGTTTTGTTACATATATCTGAAAGTTACTGAATACATATTCTGTGTTGTTACATATATCTGAAAGTTACTGCATAAGAATTCTGTTTTGTTAACTATATCTAAGTTACAACTGAAAGCTCTTATTTTTGCCCCAAAGAGTGAATAAATGCTATAATGCAATTTAAAATGCAGTTTCTACTGTTTCTATCAAATTGCAACCCCCCTCCCCCAAGATCAGGTGGCGGGGTCCTCAGGGTAGATCAAAAATATGCAGGGGGTCCAGGACCCCAAAAAGGTTGAGAACCACTGGTCTAGCGGTTAGCGATGTCTCCTGCGGTGCGGGCGATCCGGGTTCGCGTCCCGGCCGCGGCAGTTCCTGCGGTTGCGTTGTCCCCGGAATTCGCTACAATGTATAAAAAAAAAACCGGAAGCCGTGTTATGCGTCATCATGATGATGATAGGTCAGATCTTTTCAGTGGCAGCGGATTTCACAAACGCCAGCTCGCGAGTAGCCCCTCCTCTTTCACGCTGCGCAGCACGCGTGCGCACGGAGGAGCGGAAGTCTAGCTAGCTAGCTAGCTAGCTTTAGCTAGCTGCTTTTAAGGCAGGTTAAGATAGAAAACCACGGCGAAACAAAGCGGTTTGATTAAGTTTGTCTCACACACACAAAGACGTCGTGAGGAGCAGGAGGGAGGGAATTCAGCTCACGTCCAGTGGTCCTTCTCGACCCGGACACCTGCTCAGGCTGTAAGCGCCAAGTAGCAGCGACGCCGACGTGGCTAATTCAGGCCTTGGCCCCCGTCCGCAGCGGTACCGCCCGGGGTCTCTTCAGCCGTCAGACGGGTAGGAACTGGACCAGGGTGTCGGGGACCAGACTGAACTCCTGTCGTTGCTGTGGAGGAACTGACCGGGTCGTTGGACTGTAACGAAATTATTTCAGGGTTCAACGGTGCTGCTGTAATCATCAAAAGTAAGCTAATGTACAACTTCCGACTCTTGTACCCTGTTGTCCACTACCATATTGTTGTTTGTTGGGTGTACAATTGAATTGTATGCCGATTTTGTGTGTGTGTGTGTGTTTGAGGGGGGGGGGGGGTACGTGGCTGCAGTGACTCTCTATGTCCAAGGATAATCTTTAACGTTACTGAGCATGTACCTCCATCCATACGCTTAGTTAATGACGTCAGCTGTGTGTGTGTGTGTGTGTGTTTGGGGGGGGGGGGGGGTACGTGGCTGCAGTGACTGGCTATGTCCAAGGATAATCTTTAACGTTACTGAGCATGTACCTCCATCCATACGCTTAGTTAATGACGTCAGCTGTGTGTGTGTGTGTGTGTGTGTTTGGGGGGGGTACGTGGCTGCAGTGACTGGCTATGTCCAAGGATCATCTTTAACGTTACTGAGCATGTACCTCCATCCATACGCTTGGTTAATGACGTCAGCTGTGTGTGTGTGTGTGTGTGTGTGTGTGTGTGTGTGTGTGTGTGTGTGTGTGTGTGTGTTTCTGGCCGCCATGCCTGGCAGTCGGATGCTGTTAATGTCCGTCTTGGGGCCTGTGACATTACCTCTGATGATGCACCAAGCTTGTATTGTGGTGCATTCAGGCAAGCAGTTGTGATGCTGTGTGTTGCTGTGAAGCCCCTTGAGGCAAATTTGTGATTTGTGATGTTGGGCTTTACAAGTAAAATTGACTTGGCTTGACTTGCATTTCAGAAACCGGACCCGCCTGCCGCCCAATGACTGCTGGGATAGGCTCCGGCATCGCAGCGACCCCACGCAGGATAAGCGGTCTGGATAATGGATGGATGGATGGACGGGCACCAGATTTTCTCTGTGACCACCCACATTGTGATTTCTGCCTATTCTACAGGTGTGTGCGTGTTTTTCTTACCTTTTGGAGATCTTTTCTGGTATGAACACTATCCTTTTTGGGACCAGTGGTCCTCATGGAGACCAAAGCCTGGTCCTAGTGAGGCAAAACGTAGTTTGTGACGTCTTGGTTAAGGTAAGGTATGGGTTGAGGTTAGGTTAAGGTTGGGGTTGGTCATGAATTGGTTATGGTTAGGGTTAAGGTTTGGGTTAGGCTGTCCACAATGAATGGAAGTCAATGCAATGTCCCAATAAGGATAGCTGCGCAAACTTGTGTGTGCATGTGTGTGTGTGTGTGTGTGTGTGTGTGTGTGTGTGTGTGTGTGTGTGTGGCCTGCTGGTGACAAACTTTTCACTTGCTCTTAAAATGGCTCTATGTGCATCGATGAGGGGTGGTGGAGTATCTGCAGGCCTGTTGTGTTGGGCTGGTCCGGGTAAAAAAAAACCAAAAATTTCCGGGCCATTTTCAGTACCAATTCGTCCCTGCACAAGCCTGGACCGATCCGAGATGGAAATCTGATTTATGATCTGCATATTTGATTTGGGAAAGGTTTTACGCCGGATGTCCTTCCCGACGCAACCCTCCCCATTTATCCGGGCTTGGGACCGGCACTAAGAATGCACTGGCCTGTGCATCCTCTGTTGCTGGGTAGCTCATTTCCCTTAACATATATAGTAACTAGAAGAACCCCGCTACAATGTAGCGGTTTGGTTCTCCACCCGTCTAAATCTCCCTCCTCTTCATCCTGCCAGCTAACCGCCTTCCCCCTGCCCCTAAACCCCCCTCCCCCACTCCAACTCCCTCCCCCCAAATGCTCAGAATCATCTGAAATGCCGAGAAAAGTGGTTTTTAGCCATTTTTAGAAAATGCATATTTTGCATAATTATGCATAATTATTTTAATGTTCTGCTATTTTTCTGGTCCTCTCTGGAACAATACCTACCACCTCCAAAAAAAATTAGGATCATAAGTGCATTGTTGCAAAAATGCATATATTTTGCATAATGCCAAAACATTTCTAAGTCCCAGAATTTTTTTTTTTATAGGTGAAAAAATCAAAGATGCTCAGAATCATCTGAAATGCCGAGAAAAGTGGTTTTTAGCCATTTTTAGAAAAATGCATAGTTTGCATATTTATGCATAATGATTCATAATTTTAATTTTCTGGGATTTTTCCCCTTGCTCTCTGAGACAATACCTACCACCTCCAAGAAGAATTAGGATCATAAATGCTTTAGTTTTCGGTCCCGCTATCTACACTAACTAACACACACACACACTAACACCACACACACACACACACACACACATTACGACAATATGTGAGTAGATGGGCCGCTGTGTCAATTTAATATGAATTATTAAGAGTATTTCTTGTTTGTGCTGGTGGTCTCCAAAACGCCACGATCACTGTTCACCGTCCGTGGTTCTTTATTGTCTGTTGCCAGTGGTTGCTTGGCTGTGTGTGCTGGCATGACGTGTAGGCTTAAATGACATGTTGTTGGTTTTGTTTGGCAGGACGGGGTTGCTGTCATGTGTTTTGCACCCCGGGCCATGTCACCATATTCCACTGAAGTGCACACACAACTTGTGCGCTCGTGCAATTATTTGCAAGCAGGATTTCCGTTCTATATAGAAATTAATGGTTTTATTTGTGATCTCTCTCTCCATGCTGTTTGCTCGTGGTTTCAGAGCTGGGCCCGTCATAGTACTATAGGAGAAGACACGGCTAGGCTGGTGGGCCAAGGCTATAGAGTTCATTACTGGTTCCTGTTCATAAGTGTGGCCTTACCCTGCACTCATACAAAAGCTGCCTGCAGTCGTCACCAGTTCGGCGGTTCATTCAAGTTGTGCTGCAGATAGGACGTTTGGTTTTGCCCGTTCGTCTAACAACTTTATCACAGAGATGTCAAAGTGGGAAGAGATTCCTGTCTCTTGGTTGCTGCTTCAGTGCTTCGTGGCTAATTTGCATAAAGTTAACCTTGGTCTAACTTCACATCTGCACTCTGGGTGCAGGAATCGTTGCCGTTTTGAACGGCTGGCAGCAGATTTTAGGGCTTCGTCGTGTCCGAATCAGACTCCTGACACAGAGTTAGTGTTACCGCTACTCAGCGTCAGTACCACCCTCCATGCTGGGCTTGGTTTTCCAGGATTTTTCAAGGATATTTTCGAGGACTTTTGTTTGGATATACATGACAGTTGTTGTTGACAGAAGGTCACATCAACGTTATTATGTAGTGTTAACTATCACTGGAAGTCTCCAAATGGACTGTGTAACTTTTATCATCTCAGCGAGCACGCCGCCCAAACTTCACACACTGATGTACAATCTCAGCGGCTAAAAATAAGTGTGCGTTTGCTTCCTTGGCAGCGTGCACAGATGCAGCGGCTTTGTGCTCCTCTCACCGGTGCTTCTTGTTGTTATTAATATTGACTTATCCTCTACATAGTCAGGCGGTGCGGTGGCGCAGTGGTTGGCGCGGTCGCCTCGCAGCAAGAAGGTTCTGGGTTCAAGCCCCGGGGTAGTCCAACCTTGGGGGTGGTCCCGGGTCGTCCTCTGTGTGAAGTTGGCATGTTCTCCCCGTGTCTGTGTGGGTTTCCTCCGGGTGCTCCGGTTTCCTCCCACAGTCCAAAGACATGTAGGTCAGGCGAATCGGCCGTACTGAATTGTCCCTAGGTGTGAATGTGTGTGTGTGTGTGTGTGGGGGGGGGGGCTGTGATGGCCTGTCCAGGGTGTCTCCCCAACGCCTGCCGCCCAATGACTACTGGGATGGGCTGCAGCATCCCCGTGACCCCGAGAGCAGGATAAGCGGTTTGGATAATGGATGGATGCATGGGTGGATCTCCATAGTCAAGGAAATGAGGGCAAACATTCACTACAGTCATCAAGAACGGACCGTGCAGAACACTGTTTCAACTCAAAAACAGTACCGCAGGAGATTCTCGGGCCACCGGGTCCAACGTAGATCCCTATCCCTGGGTTGAGGCGACACAGACGGCACAGAGAGAGGGAACAGAGGCAGGGTAAGCGAGCTGCTTTGCTAGCCCATCTAAGGGTTGCTCCATAGTGGGGGGGGGGGTTCCACAAATTTAAGATCAGTCTCCAACCAAATAGATGAGCTCAGCCTGACTATCACCACACAGACAACTACAAAAGACTGCTGTGTTGTGATTTCCACAGAGTTGAGCTAGCAGGTTGCCCACCCCATTGTGCTGACAGAACAATGTGACTCTGGTAAGGAATCGGGTGGCGGACTTTTTGCTTACATAAATGAAACATGGTTCACGAGCACGACCACAATCGATAAATTCTGCTCTCCGGACCTGGAATATCTTAATGCTTAAGTTTCAAACCATTTCACTTGCCCAGGGAATATACGGCTGTTATTACCATGGCAGCATACATACCGCCACAGGCTAAAGCTAAGCTAGCGCTTGGACAAATGTGTGACGCCATCAGTAAACAGCAAACCCTGATGGAGTTTTCATCATTGCTGGGGACTTCAACCAAACGAACCTCAGAAATGTTCTTCCCAAGATTCTGTTAACATGTCAAATGCACAGCCATGCTAGCCGTACCCCGCCCCAGCTTGCAGAGTCAGACCACCTCTCTTTGTTTCTTGCCCTAGCCCACAAAGCCCTCGCTATCAGTGCAAAGCAGGACAGTTAGAGTCTGGCCAGAAGGAGCCATCTCTCAATTCTAGGGCTGTTTGGACACACAGAATGGAGAAACTTGGCCATCAGACAGACCCGGAGGGGTACACTTCATCTGCACTGTCATACATTTACTACTGCATGGACAGTGTCACTGCTAGCAAAAGGATGCGAGCGTACCCAAATGAGAAACTATGGCTGAACAGTGAAGTCAAGCAGCTGCTCAGGGCAAGAGACACGGCTTTTAAATCAGGAGACACTTCAGAGTGAACCTTAAGAGAGGACTCAGATCTGCAAAACACAACTACAGACTACGACTAGAGGAGGACTAGAGAGAGACGTAGAGAGAGACGTAGAGAGAGAGAGAGAATGTACGGGCGTATTAGAACCATTACAGCTGTTTTCCAAAAATTCCACTGTCCAGAGAAGGAACGCCAGCCAGGATGACTGTCGGAACCACCGGTCTGCATGGGCTAGCAGTTAGCTTAGACCAGTGTTTCTCAACCGGGGGTCCGCGGACCCCTAGTGGTCCGTGGGGTAATTGCAAGGGGTCCGTGAAAATAAAATATCTTTAAAAAGAAGATCTATGACATTTATAGAAATAGGATTATTTTACTCAAATGTGACTGAGACCTTTATCTACCTAAACTATAAAGGGTAACAGGACTTTTTTTCTCTAATTACATCTGTTTCACAAGTGTAATTTATTGTATTTTAATGAGAGATCTCGCTCCCGTTTGCATTGTTAAAAGTTACTGCATAAAAAATCTGTTGTTACATATATCTGAAAGTTACTGAATACATATTCTGTTTTGTTACATATATCTGAAAGTTACTGAATACATATTCTGTGTTGTTACATATATCTTAAAGTTACTGAATACATATTCTGTGTTGTTACATATATCTGAAAGTTACTGAATACATATTCTGTGTTGTTACATATATCTGAAAGTTACTGAATACATATTCTGTTTTGTTACATATATCTGAAAGTTACTGAATACATATTCTGTTTTGTTACATATATCTGAAAATTACTGAATACATATTCTGTTTTGCTACATATATCTGAAGGTTACTGAATACATATTCTGTTGTGTTACATATATCTGAAAGTTACTGCATAAGAATTCTGTTTTGCTACATATATCTGAAAGTTACTGAATACATATTCTGTGTTGTTACATATATCTGAAAGTTACTGAATACATATTCTGTTTTGTTACATATATCTGAAAGTTACTGAATACATATTCTGTTTTGTTACATATATCTGAAAGTTACTGCATAAGAATTCTGTTTTGTTAACTATATCTAAGTTACAACTGAAAGCTCTTATTTTTGCCCCAAAGAGTGAATAAATGCTATAATGCAATTTAAAATGCAGTTTCTACTGTTTCTATCAAATTGCAACCCCCCTCCCCCAAGATCTGGTGGAGGGGTCCTCAGGGTAGATCAAAAATACGCAGGGGGTCCAGGACCCCAAAAAGGTTGAGAACCACTGGCTTAGTCTGCCCCGTTTCCGTGCCCTGTCACAACACCATCGGTGTTCCCTCCTCGGGCACAGCGCCAGGCAGGACTGTGGTCCCTGGGCCCACAGGACACAGCAGCAGACCAAGCTCTCTCGGCCGTTGCAGCTCCAGCTCTTCCAGCCATCAAGCAAAGACAAACTTAGACGCAGAAATGGACAAAGACACTCCATGGACAGTGTTGGGTGAGGCCGCCGCGGACGTAAGTCTGCGCTGCCATCTTTCCACACCGGTACTGGGTGAGGCTGCTGCAAACATGAATGCACGCCGCCATCTTCCCACCTATTTCTATTCCATATTCAGCTATTCCATCCGTGTCCCCCTATATTAACATGTAATGTCCTCTGTGTCTTTGTCTTGTTTGTCTAACCAAGACTGCATCGCTTTTGCAACCGTGTTGGTGTTCAACAAAGCCAGATATAGTCAAGTTTTATTGTTTGCCAGTTAAGGCTCTTCCACGCAAGGAAGCAATTTCTTGTGCGTAGAAGAAAAACTAAAACCAGAATATTGTGAGTAGTAGCTGGTGTGTGTTACTTTAACTACTACATAAGAGGCCATAACCCCAGACTTTTCTTCTTTTTTTTCCTGTTTTCTTTTTCTTTTTTGGGTTTACATTAACCTTGCCTGCCCTCACTGCAGCAAAGTCATTCTTATCTGATTTGTCTTTCCAGAACATCCTTTTATGAGCTAGCTCACTTCAGGCTGCATCCATTATCTCGCCAAACCGGGTCATAGTTTTATGAATACAGACGCTGCTCCGTTCAACAGATATACAAGCAGCGGTTATTAAAAACATAAGTTGACCCCAATTAAGTCAGCAGGGGGTCGCTTATTAGCACAAAGGTTTGAAAAGTAACCATTTTTCAGCTTTCGTTCCATTTATTTACCCCCCCACCCCCCCATAAATTGTGGCGCCTTCATCCGACCGCAGGGCTAAAAAAGATGTTATGTCAGTCTTCCAGGCATTGATCACACATGAGCCTACATGCACACACACACACACACACAGACACACACACACACACACACACACACACACACACACACACACACACACACACACACACACACGTGTTAGGAGATGAGCTGGATGATGCTCGCAGGAAAGGAAAGGCGCCAATCTTGTGTCGTCACATCAAAGTCTCCCCGCCACCGCCACCGTCATGTCTGTTTATGCAGACGATAAAAGGATGTTTGTTGACGTTGTTTTTTTTGTTGGGCGCCCGGTTCGAGCTCTGCATTTCAAAGGACTGTGGTGTTTCATTTCCCGATGCCAGCCTGATGAGTGGAGATCGCTGCTAATTAGCGAACGGCGGGTTCAAAACAGCCAGGTGGCGTTTTGAGTCGGCTTGTCATTGGGACGACATTGTTGGGTTCCACTTTGGTCCCGGCAGCCTGATAGAATGAGGAGAATTAATAGTCTGGCGACAATAACCGGAATCAGAAACACCTTATTTGCCGTTTCATTTCATGTGCGCACGTGCATGAAATGAAACGAAACACGGCTTCCCCCCCCAGCCCGCAGCAGTGCAACACAAATATGAAAACAAGAACTACAACAACACGTATACACAAACCAACACATATATCTAAACTTAAAAGAACAAAACACTGTCCAGGAGAACGAAAGCCAGCCAGGATGACTGTCAGAGCTGCCGGTCTGCATGGGCTAGCAGTTAGCATAGCCTGCCCCGCTTCCGCGTCCTGTCACACCGCCCTCTGTTCGCTCTTCGGGCGCAGCTCCGGGCAGGGCCGTGGCCCCTGGGCCCACAGGACGCAGCAGACCAGGCTCTCCCAGCCGATCCAGCGCCAGCTCTCCCGGCCATCAAACGGAGACACAAACTTAGACACAGATGTGGACAAAGACGCTGCATGGACGGTGCTGGGCGAGGCCGCCGCCAACGTGAATTCGCCCCTCCATCCCCCCACACCGGAAGTGGGTGGCGCTGCTGCAAACGTGAATTTGCACCTCCATGCTCCCACTCCGTAACTGGGTGGCACCGCTGCAAACGTGAATTCGCACCTCCATCCCCCCACTCCGTAACTGGGTGGCGCCGCTGCAAACGTGAATTTGCACCGCCATCCTCCCACTCCGTAACTGGGTGGTGCCGCTGCAAACCTGAATTTGCACCTCCATCCTCCCACTCCGTAACTGGGTGGCGCCGCTGCAAACGTGAATTCGCCCCTCCATCCCCCTACACCGTAACTGGGTGGCGCCGCTGCAAACGTGAATTTGCACCTCCATCCCCTCACTCCGTAACTGGGTGGCGCCGCTGCAAACGTGAATTTGCACCTCCATCCTCCCACTCCGTAACTGGGTGGCGCCGCTGCAAACGTGAATTCGCCCCTCCATCCCCCCACACCGTAACTGGGTGGCGCCGCTGCAAACGTGAATTTGCACCGCCATCCCCCCACACCGTAACTGGGTGGCGCAACGTGAATTTGCACCTCCATCCCCCCACACCGTCACAGGGTGGCGCCGCTGCAAACGTGAATTTGCACCTCCATCCCCCCCACACCGTAACTGGGTGGCGCAACGTGAATTTGCACCTCCATCCTCCCACTCCGTAACTGGGTGGCGCCGCTGCAAACGTGAATTCGCACCTCCATCCCCCCACTCCGTAACTGGGTGGCGCCGCTGCAAACGTGAATTCGCACCTCCATCCCCCCACTCCGTAACTGGGTGGCGCCGCTGCAAACGTGAATTTGCACCGCCATCCTCCCACTCCGTAACTGGGTGGCGCCGCTGCAAACGTGAATTTGCACCTCCATCCCCCCACTCCGTAACTGGGTGGCGCCGCTGCAAACGTGAATTCGCACCTCCATCCTCCCACTCCGTAACTGGGTGGCGTCGCTGCAAACGTGAATTCGCACCTCCATCTTCCCACACCGGAAGTGGTCCGATGAAGTCAAGAATTGCTAGCATGTTTCGCTATCGAATTAGCGTATCAGCCAATCTCAATGGATAGCAATCAGGTGTACCCCTCCGTGTGTGTGTGTGTGTGTGTGTGAGTGCGTGTGCATGAGAGATAATTAATTAGCTGAAGTCCAGAGGCATGTCCTCTCTTTCGCTGTCCGTCTCTTTCCGTCGAAGCAGATCCAGCGCTCTTTATTGTGCTCCATCCAAACCAACCTGTAGTGCGGAGCCCCAATGACGAGTGGTTTCCCGGAGCGTCATCTAAACACCTTACCCCTTCAGATGGTACAAGCATTCACATTCTTCTCCCTCTCCTTCTCCTCCCTCCACATGTTTCTTGTGTCTTTTCTTTTTTTTCACCAGAGGCTGTGGAGTCTATGTCTCAGTCCAATTCACCACCTGCAACTGATGAAGATGCTGGATGTCGGTATTCACAAAGCCCCCCCCCCCCCCTGACCTCCCGCCCGAAACGTTCATGAATTCCGTCGCCCCGTCTTCTGCCTTTGTAACACGGGCGTTGTGGTAGCTGATTTATGAGAGGAGGAAGGAAAAACAATCCTCTCGAAACAGAACTGACACACGTAATCCCTATCAATTTGGGCAGCTCCGAGGGATTTGCGAGCGGGAGGAAGTCTCTCCCGAAGCTTCAAAACCAAACCAGATGAAACTAGATTCACGTGGTTTCGTTTACTTGTGTTGTGTTTATTTATGTATGTATTTATTTATTCCTTTATTATCTGCTTATTTTTAATTCAGTGACAGGTGAGTTCTGTGTCCACCGTCAACGGGAATATGCAGTTTACAGACTTGGCAGTAGGAAAAGAAGATTTCCGAAAGAAAAGTTTCAGGTTTTTCTTGCCTCCCGGTTTTGTTTACTGTTAAAGGGTCTCTGTAAGTATTCATGGATTTGTAGACTGGTGCAGCACGCATCTTGTGGTAGCACTTAGCTCGACACCCTTGAGCAAAATAAGTGAATTAATAGATGAATAAATTAAGTGAAAATAGAACAGAAAACAAAACAGGTCAATTAAAGCCGGCTTCGTTTACAATTCAATCCAAACGTCTGTTTGAGTGGCGTTCGTGGGAACGAGTCCCCTGGTAAACTGTTCTGGGTTCAGCACATTGAAGCGGGGGGTGGGCACGGTGGCGCAGCGGTTAGCGCTGTCGCCTCGCAGCAAGAAGGTGCTGGGTTCGAGCCCCGCGGTAGTCCACCCTTGGTGGGTCGTCCCGGGTCGTCCTCTGTGTGGAGTTTGGCCCTATGCTCAGCTAGCGCGTGAGAAATATGGCACCGACTAAAACTGAAGGCAGCCGAAGCAATCTGCAGTGTGGGCCGACGGTCGCCGCCTCCCTCCCTCCCTCCCTCCCTCCCTCCCCCGAGGCATCTCTGAGAACTCAAGAGATGCACTTCACAGATGCCAAGGCCCTCGTATGCAGGCCCATGCACAGACATTTTGGGAGCCAGATGCTCAAGTGGAAAAAAAAATTTGATTTTAATTTTGATATACTTTATTAATCTCCTTGGGGAAATTCTTCTTCTATGTTTAACCCATCCTAGGTGTGTAGCTAGGAGCAGTGGGCAGCCGCCGTGCGGCGCCCGGGAACAAACGCCAGTTCTTTTCCCGTCGCCTTGCTCAGGGGCACAGACGGGAGCATTAACCCTAACATGCATGTCTTTTTGATGGAGGGGAAAAACCACCGCAGACACGAGGAGAACATGCAAACTCCGCACAGAGGACGACCTGGGATGACCCCCAAGGTTGGACAACCCTGGGGTTCGGACCCAGGACCTGTGAGGTGTGCTGGGAGGTGACAGCGCTAACCACTGGGCCACCGTTCCAGGCACCACTCTCATAATTATTCATAAAAACTGACACATAGAGGTACATACCGTAACACATCTTTTACTTGCATATTTATTTATTTTATTTTATACCCATACACTCATGCAGATGTTTTCATACTCAACCCGATTTCTTCAACATTATCGATTCACACAGAGGCTATGGTCTTTAGCAGTCACTATTTCTACATTTATCACAAGAATGGGCAACAACAACCAAGAAAACAATGTCATGTGCATGCTTTAGTGGTCTATAAAACGAATAACCATATGTCATGTGCATGTTTTAGTGGTCTATAAAATAAATAACCATATGTCATGTGCATGCATTAGTGGTCTATAAAACAAATAACCATTCAAAATCAACAAATCTTTCCACAAAATTGAAAAAGGCAGTTCTCTGAATAAATAAAAATGATAAATCAACCAATAGAGCATTTAAACTATGAAGAAGGCCTATGTACAGTTAGCCTTGTTGTGTTCTGTGTACTGAGGGTGAAGGGAGCAGAATTATTCTTCTCCTCTACAAGAGCAGAAGAATAATGCCTTGTCTTGGAAGAGTCTTGGAAGAGTCTGATGATGTCTGGCAGGGGTTAATGAACCTAAGTGCAGACCAAAAACTGATGAAAAAAAGGAAAAGCTGCCTATTTCGCAGATCAAAACAGCAGCGAAGTCTCATAAACCTTTACCCAATAAATCCAGTAGCAAAACACAAAACAGACCAAGAACAGAGTTGGGTAAATGGCAGGGTACAAAATCCAAAAAACAACAAGAGCCCGAGATGACAGTGACTCATCGTAGTCAGATAACCAGCAGGGGTCAAACACCAACAAACAAGAGCGCAAGACGGCAGGCAATAATGTGGTCGAAAAACAGGCAGACATCTGAAATGGGTGAGCAGAACACAGGGCAAGGCTTGAACGACACAGGTATGAAATACAATGGCACGACTAACTGCAGGGAATAAGTAACGGGGGGGTGAGCTGATGAGTTGCAGGTGAGGAGAGAGAGAGAGAGAGAGAGAGAGAGAGAGAGAGAGAGAGCTCAGGCAGGAGTCCTGACAGAAGCCCTCGCCATGATTTATCTAGATGTCTTGATCTATGATAAGCAGGAGAAGGTCAGAGAGCTTTTCTTCTTCACAGAGACTTATCAGTTTTGAATGTGATCTCTGTACAGAAGCTCTTGACACTGGCAATGTTGCACAAGTTCTTATCGTCTTCACTAAGGTTGCAGGGATGACCCGGTCCATGTTTTCCTTCACAGTGACAATAATGTCTCGTAGGTCTTTTGAATGAAAGCTGGGGTGGAAGACCTTTAGCTCTGTCTTCAGCTGGTCTTCATCTTCCTCGTAGGTATTTGAGAGACTGTGGACAGCTTCCTCTGCTTCTGATTTTGGGGTGCTTACCTAGGTGACATGTACTGTTAAGGAGTGGAAGGACCGAATGATTCTGTCAGTGGGCCTTCCAGTATTGCCCCCTTTGAAACACAAGTTAAGCTCTTCGGTCGTAGTATCTGGAAATACATACGTACGTACTAGTCCTGAATTATGCCTCCACAGACTCAGACTCACTTGAGACGCTGGTGGGCTGTGTTGGAAATGCACTGGCACTTTCCTTTTCCTCTCTTGACCTGGTGCTTCATTGGGTATCGGGATGTTGAGGCTCTCTACCGCTCTGATGCCCCTCCAACTATTTCCTGAAACTTCTCCTCCGAGCTCATTGTTTGTAATGTGTGAACCACGCCATCAATTACCTTGTAGGCAGTGGCGTGGCCAACGCTTTCTCTCTGCAGGGAATCTGATGCCAGAGCAGTGACTTGGAACGCTGGGTGGGTTATTTCCAGGCAGAGAATAAATGCGAAGTTGATGCATCTTAGCGTCCCCTTGGGCCAGGTTTGGTGGATCGCTTTCACTGATGTAATCAAGGAGCTTCATAACAGCTTTCAGAATGCTCTGAAGGGCCTTCAGTGTTCTCTCTCTGCAAGCCCGTCGGGTATCCGACATCTTCTTGCACTCCATAGCACGCTGCCCGGGATACAGACTGCTGCTGTCACCAAGGCAGCATGGCACTTTGGGGAGTCAGTGCAAAAAGCACACGGCTTCTTCACAAGGTTGAATAACATCAGAAAATGCTTGTTAAACTTTGAGGCTTCCACCAGGACCAGATTCAGATGATGTGCTTTACAGTGTACATAAGGGGCCTTCTCATTTGTGTACGCGTATTCTGGCTTGAAGACCTTTATACATGCCAGTCATGTTGGCTGCTCCATCGTATAGGCTGCACATATTCTTCAGCACTAGGCCATTCTTCTGCAAAAGGGAGAGCACAGCATTGTCCAGCTCCTGGCCTGTAGTTGTATCAACATTGCACACCTCAATGAACTTCTCCTTTATTTGCATATGATGGTGCCACAGAACAAATTACACTTGATCCAATGGGATGGAGTACGTTTCGACCTCTTTTATTTCACTTTGTATCCTCCTCCCGATGTACATATCCAGTGCTGCAGTTATGTGATTTTGGCTTCTCTTAGTCAGCATTGACACCTGGTTCCCTGTCTTGGTGACTTTCACTCTGGCAACGTTTTCTATATGCATCTTCAGCATCAGCACACTGTCGTAGCGGAAGTTACCACGGTTGTTACTGGATTTGCTCTCATCATCACCTCAGAATGCTTGTGTCTGCCGTGCAAGATATACTGTCAGATCAGTTAACCTGGTTAGGATTTCTCTATTTGTCTGCCTCTCTCGCTCTCCGACCTCCACCCCCTTTACATCTGTTACATCAAATGAAGACTTGAGTGACTTGTTTTTGGTAACTGGTCCAACTCACCATACTTTTCATGTGGGTATCTGTGACCGAGTGTTGCATGATTTTTTTTCTTTTGCCAATCCTCCATGTTTTTTGCTTTTATACTTTTTTTTTCCAGAGAGGAACATCTGACAACTAAAACAATGCATTGAATCAGAAGTAGGTGAGTAGTCCGGTCACACCTTCCCAGAGAACCGTTGTCTTTGGAATGACCACCTCTCAGCATTCTTGGGATATACCACATCAGGTTGACAGGAACCTAGCAGTGGGCAGCCGCCGTGTGGCACCTGGGGACCAACTCTGGTTCGTCTTGCCATGCCTCGGTCAAGGGCACAGACAGGAGTATTAACCCTAACATGCATGTCTGTTCGATGGTGGGGGAAACCGCAGCACCCGGAGAAAACCCACTACAGACACTGGGGTAACATGCAAACTCCACACAGAGGATGACCTGGGATGACCCCCAAGGTTGGACACCCCTGGGGTTCGAACCCAGGCCCTTCTTGCCGTGAGGTCATCCCACATGTGAAATACTTGAACACGGGAAGGATTCGTATGATGTTAAATAGTAGCTAAGTTTGCAATTACCTCCTCTCCTTCATTAACAGCTGGTTCTTGCTCATAACCCTTCCTGTGCCAGAGAGGATTCTGGCTCCATCTCACCCTCATCTTGATCTAAGGCTCATAGAACATCGTTTCTGTAGCTGTCCCTGAACATGATTCCGCTCTGGACTCTGACTTTTCTTTTTCATCTGTGATGGGTTCTGTATCAGGGGGCAATACATCTCCCTCATCCTCCTCACTGCTAGATGGCCTGATCCAGGGTAGACAAGAGCTGCTACCCTGGGGTGCCTGCTGTAGCTGCGTTTCTTTCTGTTTTCTTAGTTTGTCATTTGTTGCCATCATGCTGTTATTGATAAATGAGCAAAATCTCCCAAAAGTAGACCGACAATATGATATGATATATGACGTTTATTTGGGTAAGACTGCTTGGTGACAGAGTCGATGCATTACAATATTAAGCCTCACCAAACTGTAGCTGTCAGTGGCCCAACTTTAAGTATCCTATCACATACTTTTTCTGCAGACAACTTTTAAAGGACCATTTGTCATCTGATAATTTTTTAATAATGTTTACGGCATATATATATATATATATATATATATAGAGAGAGAGAGAGAGAGAGAGGGACAGATAGATAGATAGATAGATAGATAGATAGATAGATAGATAGATAGATAGATAGATAGATAGATAGATAGATAGATAGATAGATAGATAGATAGATAGATAGATAGATAGATAGATAGATAGATAGATAGATAGACAGACATAAATATATTACTGCGACAGTTGTACTGTAGACCTAACTTATATATGGTTAGCTCAACTATAATGCTGACAAAATACTAATATTCAGCTAAAGTAGATTCATGTCTGATTTGGAATCGACAAATCACTTAAGTTGTTGGTCCACAATAAGATTTCAATAAAGTTAGATGAACTGTTAAACTTGTGAATCTGAGCTTGGAAAGGCCTTGGACAATTGTATTGATATGACAATCAGCTGGCTTGTTGATAACTTTTGGTAAAATGTGTGGCGCAAGAGTAAGAATCGATCATTTACAAGGCCAGATTCCAACCCAGACTGCTGTGGTAAGGACTCAGCCTTATGTGGTACCCACTCTACCGGGTGAGCCGGTATTGATCCAAACGGCGAAATGTCCATGAAGTACGACACGCAAGATGATAAGTCTTGCAGTTCCCGTTGTGTGGGCACCTGCATTCCTGCCACGTCTCAGTTAACCTTACATCTGTTTGTGGACTACAGTGTCCCCACAGAATGCTCCCTTGTCAATTCGCCATTTTTCTTTTCCCATTTCCTGTTTTTTGTTTCTTTTTTTCTCGCTCTTAGTTTTCATTACTTGTTAACAGGATCTGTTCAGATTTGGCCTTTATATGCACAAGTACAAGTACTCAATTACATCCAGATTTTGGCCTTAAAAACTGAACATGTTTCATCCAATCGTTGCAGCTCCGACTCACCGGAAACTAGATCAGGAGGAAAGACGTTAGAGTCTGTGCCACTTCCAAACTTCTCCATCTTCGGTTTTAACTGTCCAAAATATGCAGTCCAGCTCAGACTAATACTGATTGCAGAGGCCCGCTATAGTTGGGGTAAAAGTTG
>NC_079222.1:4635527-4640527 GCF_029633865.1 Lampris incognitus
ATGGGAGGGAAAAGACGGAGGACTGAAGGAGAAAGTGTAGTGAAGGAGGGGTGTGCCCAACAGGGGTGGTGGTGGGGGGGTGGGGGGCATTCAAAAGGCTGACACTGGCTTGGACAATTAGCCCGGGGAGTCGGTCCTGGACTCCTATTCTGAAGGGGGGGTTTGGCCCGGGGTCCCGGGCACCGGGTCACAGGATTCCTTGACCCTCCCTGTCGACAGGCAGGCATGGGAGCCATTATCACAGCCTGATTGATTAGCAGTGAGCGGAATCCCCTGTCTCACCTCCCTGCACAGAGAGACGGGCGCTTTTTGTCCTTTTGCTGCCGCTGCTGGGTTTTAATGACTGGCTGACTGACTGACTGACTGGCTGACTGACTGACTGACTGAATGAATGAATGAATGCCTGGCTGAGTGAATGACTGACTGGCTGGCTGACTGACTGACTGAATGAATGACTGGCTGACTGACTGAATGAATGAATGAATGCCTGGCTGAGTGAATGACTGACTGGCTGGCTGGCTGACTGACTGACTGAATGACTGAATGAATGACTGAATGAATGCCTGGCTGAGTGAATGACTGACTGGCTGACTGACTGACTGAATGACTGAATGCCTGCTGACTGACCGACTGACTGGCTGCCTGAATGACCAGCTGGCTGAACAACTGATAGACGAACTTGTGGACTGGATGACTGACTGAACAACTGCCAGACTTACTGACTGAACAACTATCTAACTGAACGACTGACCAAATGACTGACTGACTGACTTACTGGCTGAATGACTGACTGAACAAGTTACTTACTCAATTATTGAACAACAGATTAACCAAATGATTGATTGACCGATGGACAGTGGACTGAATGACTGACATGACTGACAGGTGGACTGTCTGACAGCCTGAACGACTGACTGCATGACTGACCGGCAGACTTGTGGACTGAATGACTGACATGACTGGCAGGTGGACTGTCTGACAAACCGACTGACTGCCTGAACGACTGACTGTACGACTGACGGGCAGACTTGTGGACTGAAGGACTGACACGACTGACAGGTGGACTGTCTGACAAACCGACTGACTGCCTGAACGACTGAACGGGCAGACTTGTGGACTGAATGACTGACATGACTGACAGGTGGACTGTCTGACAAACTGACTGACTGCCTGAACGACTGACGGGCAGACTTGTGGACTGAAGGACTGACATGACTGGCAGGGGGACTGTCTGACAAACCGACTGACTGCCTGAACGACTGACGGGCAGACTTGAGGACTGAAGGACTGACATGACTGGCAGGTGGACTGTCTGACAACCGACTGACTGCCTGAATGACTGACGGGCAGACTTGTGGACTGAAGGACTGACATGACTGACAGGTGGACTGTCTGACAAACTGACTGACTGCCTGAACGACTGACTGTACGACTGACGGGCAGACTTGTGGACTGAATGACTGACATGACTGGCAGGTGGACTGTCTGACAACTGACTGACTGCCTGAACGACTGACTGTACGACTGACGGGCAGACTTGTGGACTGAAGGACTGACATGACTGCAGGTGGACTGTCTGACAAACTGACTGACTGCCTGAACGACTGACTGTACGACTGACGGGCAGACTTGTGGACTGAATGACTGACAAGACTGGCAGGGGGACTGTCTGACAGCCTGAACGACTGACTGTACGACTGACGGGCAGACTTGTGGACTGAATGACTGACATGACTGGGCAGGGGGACTGTCTGACAGCCTGAACGACTGACTGCACGACTGACGGGCACACTTGTGGACTGAAGGACTGACATGACTGACAGGTGGACTGTCTGACAAACGACTGACTGCCTGAACGACGGACGGGCAGACTTGTGGACTGAATGACTGACAAGACTGGCAGGGGGACTGTCTGACAGCCTGAACGACTGACCTGTACGACTGACGGGCAGACTTGTGGACTGAATGACTGACATGACTGGCAGGTGGACTGTCTGACAAACTGACTGACTGCCTGAACGACTGACTGTACGACTGATGGACAGACTTGTGGACTGAATGACTGACAAGACTGGCAGGGGGACTGTCTGACAGCCTGAACGACTGACTGTACGACTGACGGGCAGACTTGTGGACTGAATGACTGACATGACTGGCAGGTGGACTGTCTGACAAACTGACTGACAGCCTGAACGACTGACTGTACGACTGATGGACAGACTTGTGGACTGAATGACTGACATGACTGGCAGGTGATTGCCTGACTGACTAAATGGTTGAGAGACAGATAGACAGACGGAATAATTGACTGACTGACTGAGTGAGTGACTAAATGATTGACTGACTGACAGATGGGACGGATGGATGGACTGAGTAACTGGCTGCTGGTGGAGCTGAACGACTGACTGACTGAATGTTAACTCTTTCTCCTTTTCTTGTCTCATTCATGAAGATCTGACACCCTGCTCTCTGTCTGTCTGTCTGTCTGTCTGTCTGTCTGTCTGTCTGTCTGTCTGTCTGTCTGTCTGGTCTGTATCTGTCTCTGTCTCTTGCTCGCTGTCTCTCTCTCTCTCTCTCTCTCTCTCTCTCTGTCTGTCTGGCTGTCTGTCTTGTCTGTCTCGCTCTGTCTCTCTCTCACTCTGTCTCACTTTGTCTCTCTCTGTCTGTCTGTCTCTCTGTCTGTCTCTCTCTCTCTCTTGATCTCTGTCTGTCCATCTGTCTTGTCTGTCTGTCTGTCTGTCTGTCTGTCTGTCTGTCTGTCTGTCTGTCTGTCTGTCTGTCTCTCTCTTTCTGTCTATCTGTCGGTCTCTCTGTCTCTTGCTCGCTGTCTCTCTCTCTGTCTTTCTGTCTTTGTCCGTCTCTCTCTCTGTCTGTCTGTCTTGTCTTTCTCACTCTGTCTCTCTCTCACTCTGTCTGTCTCTGTCTCTCTCTCTTTCTCTCTGTCTGTCTCTGTCTTTCTGTCTGTCTGTCTGTTTGCCTGTCTGACTGTCTCTCTCTCTTGCTCTCTGTCTGTCTGTCTGTCTGTCTGTCTTGTCTGTCTGTCTGTCTGTCTGGTCTGTCTGTCTGTCTGTCTGTCTGTCTGTCTGTCTCTCTCTCTCTCTCTCTCTCTCTCTCTCTCTCTCTCTCTCTCTCTCTCTCTCTCTCTCTCTCTCTCTCTCTCTCTCTGTCTGTCTCTCTTTGTCTGTCTGTCTGTCTGTCTGTCTGTCTGTCTCTCCAGACCGGGGGAGTTTAGCGGGGTGTTTAGCCCGGCTCACGGCTGATCAAAGTGGAGTATGTCAGACTGGGCTTAGCCTAGCTGCTACTAATGGAGCACCATTTTCATGCCTAGTTGGTGGTGGAGCGGGGGGGGGGGGGTGTTGCGGTGGAGGGTGCGGGTGGTGTGTGTGTGTGTCTGTTTGTGTGTGTGTGTGTGTGTGTGTGTGTGTGTGTGGGGCGGGGGGCTTTACAAACAGAGACTAATAGCATTAAACAAGAGAAAACAGACGGAAAGACTTAAAAGTGGAGAGATAGATAGGGTAGTCGTTTACAGAAAAGAAAGAAAGGAAGACTTCACAGTAAAAAAAAAACACAGAAGAAGACAGGCAGCAAAACAGGCAGCAAGAACAGCAGAGTCCACCAAGAAAGAGTGACAGAGTGACAGACAGACAGACAGACAGAGACAGCGTCAGTCAAAACACCAGACAGATGAGAGTAGACAAATTCCATTTATTTGTGTAGCCCCGATATCACAAATTATAAATTTGCCAAAACAAATTACAAAGGAAGCAGGAAAGAGACAAGGAAAGACAGACAGACAGACAGACAGACAGACAGACAGACAGACAGACAGACGACAGACAGACAGAGAGAAGACAGTTTAGCCGGTGTGTTTGTGGTGCAGGGACCTGCACCGGCAGGGCGTACAGTTTAGACCAACACAGGATCGCTCCCACACATGGTTTGGTTTTACTCTGGAAACAACACCAGACGGGAAGAGGACTCTACATGTGTGTGTGTGTGTGTGTGTGTGTGTGTGTGTGTGTGTGTGTGTGTGTGTGTGTGTGTGTGTGTGTGTGTGCGTGCGTAGTATTTTGTGTGTGTTTGTTTCTATACCAGTATGCCGCACACAGGACAGGAGGGCATCATGCAAACTACATATTGATTTTTAATGGACTGTCTAGACATACTGGTCCATGATCTTGAGCCTGCAGGTTTTATTGTTTAAAAGGAATTTTTGAGAACAAAGGGAAAGAAATAACATTTTAATTAATAGGGAATTATTTTGTTTACAAAATTTCCTGAAGGTAAATTAATACATGGTGCACTCCTTGTGCGTCCTCAGTGGCTGGGTTCGGTTTAATACGTTAAAAAAAAGGGGCTATTGCAGGGTCTATTTGTCTCCGGTGAGAGGTTTGGATGGCAGAAAGGCAGGGACCGCCGACATGATTGGTGAGTGACTTTGCTGCAGAGTAGACGAGGGAAAATTAACAGCAGCATAGTGATGTTGTGTTCCAGCTGATAATCAATCAGCCAACCAATTAATCAGACAATCAAACCGAATTTATGTTTGCTAAGTTTTTACCTAAAAGTGCAATGCAATGAGTTTGCATGAAAATAACACCCGACGGGGCGTCTGGGTGGAACGGTGGTCTATTCCGTTGCCTGCCAACACAGGGATCGTCAGTTCGAATCCCCCTGAGTTGGGCATCCCTACAGACACACTTGGCCGTGTCTGCAGGTGGGAAGCCGGATGTGGGTATGTGTTCTGGTCGCCATACTAGCGCCTCCTCTGGTCGGTCGGGGCACCTGTTCGAGGGAACTGGGGGGACTAGCGTGATCCTCCCACGCTCTACATCCCCGGTGAAACTCCTCACTGTCATGGTGAAAAGAAGTGGGTGGTGACTCCAAATGTTTATATATATATATATATATATATATATATATATATATATATACATATATATATATATATATATAATATATATATTTATATATTTCTAGCTGACAGTGTGCTCTACTGT
>NC_079222.1:4645527-4655527 GCF_029633865.1 Lampris incognitus
CCCGGACCCGTCCCACACCTGACACTTCCATCCGGCCCACATACCGCGTTGAATGATGGCACTTGGCCGATCCGCTCCTGTTTGCCAGACCTGGACCAGAACCAAGCCATATCAATGCCGCATTTGCCACTTATTTGCCAAAGGTGGCCCATATTTGTTTTGTGATATTTGGGCCATATTCACCATTTACCCCACGGGCCACTTCAGGGTCACATCCAGATTACTGGTTGCCCAGAGCACCGCATCTTTGCCAACAAAGGCCCACATTTTATTTGGCATATTTGGGCCATAACAGCTGTTATACATGTGGGCCACTTCAGGCTCACATCCATTTTGTCAGGGCCAGAAGAAGGCCACCAGTGCCGCATCATTGCCCGAAGTGGCCCACATCCGGATGCTATCTGGGAATGAGCTTAGTTGGAGGGTTTTCGCAAATGTTATTATCATTAAATGTCATGGCAACGTAAATGGCAACTACAGTTGAAGTGATTATACTTAGGTGTAAATTAAGTTTAAGATGATTTGGCGGTTATGTTTAGTGTAATGTTAGGTACCACTTAAGTTTAGGTAGTGGTTAGGGTTAAAAGTTCCAACTTGCCACAAGAGCGGTCTTAAACATAAGTTGTATAGACAACAAATAAATGTAGACAACAAATAAACATACACGGTGGATCAGCTATCGAAAGTAGTAGTAGTAGTAGTAGTAGTAGTAGTAGACAGTGATTAAAGTTGCAGTTGCTAGTTCAAGATAAAGCTAAGCCTATGCAATGTGTTGTGGGGGATTACCATAGGGATTACATAGTTGGCCCTGTGATGGCCTGGCGGCCTGTCCAGGGTGTCTCCCCGCCTGCTGCCCCATGACTGCTGGGATAGGCTCCAGCATCCCCCCGGTTGAGATAAGCGGCTTGGATAATGGATGTGATGGATAGATGTTTTCCTTGTGTTTTGTTATTGCCAAGTTGCAGACTGAGGCCTAAGCCTCTCTTTTAAAGGACCGTTTCCTTCCATTTGACTTTCAGTTTTCCCGCTCGCCACCAATAAATCCTGAACACAGTGACCCACCTGTAACGCCGTCGCTGATTAGGAGGAAAAGTATTCAAGAAGCGTTATCGTCAATATTGTCATACTATATGTAAGTATACATAAGTATACTAGTTTCTTTTTCTAAACTACATTAACAAATGAAGAGTACATTTTAAATTACCAGACAACTTAGCATTAGCATTAGCATTAGCATTAGAGGTGGGAATCTTTCGGAATCTCAGGATTCGATTCGATCTCGATTCTTGGGGTCATGATTCGATTCAAAAATCGATTCTAGATGTGGCACACGGGGGTTGCTAATTTCAGGATGTACTCCAGTCCGCTGTGCGCTAAGAAAGGCGGTGTGGCAAGTCATGGCATGAAAGCAGAGTGAAGTGTGTGTAAGGTTGATTGCAATAATGTGAACACACAAAGGCAAACCCTAACCTTTCTCAGTAAAAAAAAACTGACATGAGGGTATGTTGTACTCCGGCTCAGTTGTCTGGATCACAAATCTGAAGCCTTCCTTGTGGACTACGCTGTAGGGGCGCAGGTCTTTACAAATGAAACAGGTGATGGATCTAGTTTTTGGGTTGCGTGTTAATGTTGCAGGAGGTCGTTGTTCCACTTCTTTCACCTCTGGGTGATGGCGTATGATGTGAGACCTAACACGTGTAGAGTTCCCCAAATCCTTAACTTTCGTTTTGCAGGTCTTGCATATAGAATTAGTCGTGTCGAGCTCCATCTTCCTGGGAGGTTGTAAAATCCAAAACGCGCCCAAAACGCCTGCCTTCAGTGATGAGGGGACTGGCTGAAGTTGTCGCTGCTCCATTTTTAGAAAGTTTGCCAGGAGCTAACGATAGCAGCGACTGACTAGCCCAGTGTTTCTCAACCCAGTCCTCAAGGACCCCTTATCCTGCAGATTTTCATTGTAACCCTGCATAGGTAGCCCTGCTTGTACTTACTCGACCAATTATCTCGCAGCACTTAATTATGCAAGGTGCGCAACATCTGACAAAATTCATTGCTGATTGGTTGAATAACTACAGACAGGTACCTATTCAGGGTTGCAAAGAAAATATGCAGGATAGGGGTTCCTTGAGGACCGGGTTGAGAAACACTGGACTAGCCACTGTCGTGGTTTCTGGAAGCCGGAGCAGGTGCACGGCAAGTCGACACTGCCAGCAGCGAGAAGGCTGTTTAGGACTAGGATTTTTGGAATTTGTGAATGTGATCAGAATCGTAGAAGATAAGAATTCTTACATGAATCGACCCCCCCCCCACCCCTACCACACCTCTGACGTCTACTAAGGTTAACAGGATGTTATGTAAACTGCATCACTTCCTGTACCGTTTCCCCCCAGTGTACGTACCAGTTCACCAGTGATTAGAATTGGCAACAGTAAAGAGTCTCAAGTTAGGCTGAACGTGTCACTGCATCTCAAACAGCCTGATTACGTCATTAGTAATAATTATAAAATGATCTTTGACCATGAAAACGTTATCTCAGGGAGCGCCGAGGTCAGGTGGTGGCTACGTTTAGGGACAATGTTAGGTTGTGGTTACTAGGCATCCTCATCGTGTTGAACAAGGGAAACGTTTGATGATCTTCATCATTTCCGAGGAAAAAAAAGTGTCTCTGAATCAATTAACACTTCCTTCTTTGACCACTAGAGGCACTTGAGCATCAGTTACAGACGCTCTCATGAAGTCGACGTCAGTGACTTTAAAAATCGACCCATATAGTAGTAACTTACATAGGACGGCCAGCCTCGGAGAAGAGGGGTGATGAAGAGGAAGGGTGAGAAAAGGACTCATTGTAAAAAAAAAGAAAAAGAAAGAAGGGACGAGCTCATCAAGGTATTTTATCTTGTTTTAAATGCGTTTAAAGTAAAGTTTTCTCACCCCATGTTTGTGTGATTGTTTTAAGAAGATAAACTTGTTCCATGATAAAATGACTTATCACGAGGCATTTCTACTAGAGAGGAAAACATCTTAAAACCGGAAATCTGATTAAATATGATCTTTCATTTTTAAGAGAAAATGTCCCGAAGCATCACATGATCACTAGTGCACTTTCTTAAAACGAGTAAACATATCTTCCAGTCGGGTGATCTTAATAGTGGCATCTTGTTAGAAGCATTATGAGACTTAAAACAAGACACAACACAGTGATGAGCTTGTCATTTCTTGCAGTACCTGAATAGAAAAGCAGAAGAAATGGAGGGGAAGACGACGAATGACCGAGACGTGAACCAAGCTGGAAATAGAGGCACTGAGCTGAGAGTACATGTTCAGGGGCCAGCAGCTGGCATGGTGGTGGTGAAACGAGGAGAGGAGGAGCAGAAATGGTTGCAAAGACTTCCGGCAGGAGGGAGAAGAGAGAAAAAACATTGAGTGGCAAAGGGGAGACAGGGGAAGGAGAGCGCAAGGAAAGGGGAGGTCAACGGAGGCTAACAACATTATAACCAGGTGTGATTGAGGTCAGACAGAAGAAGAGAGCAGAGGTAAGAGGAAGTGAAGGAAGACTATAAAGGAGAGGGGACCTTTCATAAAACAAATTGTGAGAGAGCGAACAGAAAGAGGAGCACTGCTTGAGGAGGAGGCGTGGCCGGCGACAGGCGGAGTGCTCTGAAAACGTGCAGTGTCTGGACACTGAACACACTGTCAAAATGTAATCAGTAACATGTACAGTTTGCATCTTTCAAAAAGAGTAATTTATTCGGATTACATTCAGATTACATCTTCAAAAGACGTGAAACAGTTATCATTCATATTGTAACGACCACGGATGACTAGACTCGCTAGCCGGTTAGCTAACGGGCCAGATCCTTTATAGCAGTGTTTCTCAACCCAGTCCTCAAGGACCCCCCCTATCCTGCAGATTTTCATTGTAACCCTGCATAGGTAGCCCCGCTTGTACTTACTCGACCAATCATCTCGCAGCACTTAATTATGCAAGGTGTGCAACATCTGACAAAATTCATCGCTGATTGGTTGAATAACTACAAACAGGTACCTATTTAGGGTTGCAAAGAAAATATGCAGGATACGGGGTCCTTGAGGACTGGGTTGAGAAACACTGCTTTAGATGGTCAGCGCAGTCGCCTGTGGTGCGGGGGATTGTAGCGAATTCAGGGGGCAGCCGGGAACTGCCGCCGCAGCCCGGAAGGGAATCCGGGTCGCCCGCACCACGGGTGACTGCGCTGACCAGTCAAATAAAGCAGTGGTCATCAACCCCGGAGAGCTACCGTCCTGCTGGTTTTCACTCCGACCCTAATTTAACACATCTGATTCAATTAATCCAGGTCTTGGTAAGTAGGTAACCAGTAGAATCGGGTGTGTTAAATTAGAGTTGGAGTGCAAACCGGCAGGATGGTAGTTCTCCAGGAGTGGGGTTGGTAACCACTGAACTAAAGGGTCCGACCCTTTAGCCAACCGGCTAGCGAGTCTACTCATTCATGTTCGTTACACTACCCCCCTCCTTCGGGAAGCGTGTTCCCGCGCTTCAGCATATCAGCTCTCTCACGCCTCTCTCACGCCTCTGACGGCCTCACGGTCTCAACATCCCACTTCTGACACCAATGTAGCGAATTCAGGGGGCAGCCGGGATTCGCCGCCGCAGCCAGGAAGCAAACCCGGGTCACCCGCACCACGGGCGACTGCGCTAACCAGTCAACTAAATGGTCCGACCTGTTAGCCAACCGGCTAGCGAGTCTACTCATACATGTTCGTTACGATATTATTAATTGTTGTTCATCCCTCGGTGTTACTGGTATCTCCGTGTCCTCATGTGTCGGCCATCTGACAATTACAGCTGATCTCTACCGATGAGCACGCAGGAGGAAACGTGCACGAGATGATTTGAAAGTAGTTCATAGTTGTTTTGTTTTTTTTAAATATATTGCATCATTACTTTTAATGAGGAGCAGAGTAGATGCCGAGGCATGTAAGTGTCACCATGGGGGGCTTTTCCGTTGACCTCATCTCGCTGGAGTTATTATCAATATGAGCATGGATAAGAGAGACTATGACAGAGAAGTGGACATTTGAACACTGGAACTGTGTGCAGACACACAATACGTGCAACACATACACACATACACCACATGAATGCCTGCATACAGTAAATCTACTGTGGCGGACTAGATGTTTTCCATGTGTTTTACTATTGCCGAGTTGCAGACTGCGGCCTACGCCTATCTTTCAAAGGTCAGTTTCCTTCCATTTGGTTTTCAGTTTTCGCACTCGCCACCAATAAATCCTGAACACGGTGACCCACCTGTAGCGCCGCCGCTGATTAGGAGGAAAAGTATTCAAACAATATTATTCTCCCTATTTATATAATACATGTAGGAGCACGTAAGTATATGTAATCTGAATACTTGTGTTCCATAAGGTAATATGGGCTGCATACAGGTATCTCATCTCTGTTTTCTGAATATTCAATGGAGCTGGAGGTGGCAGAGTTGAAGATGCTAACATTTTCATTGGGATTGATGAAGAAGGATCAGGAGCGAGTATATTAGAGGGACAGCTCAGGTTGGACGGTTTGGAGACAAAGCAAGAGGGACAAGATTGAGATGGTTTGGACATGTGTGGAGGAGAGATGCTGGGTATACTGGGAGAAGGATGCTGAATATGGAGCTGCCAGGGAAGAGGAGAAGAGGAAGGCCAAAGAGGAGGTTTATGGATGTGGTGAGGGAGGACATGCAGGTGGCTGGTGGGACAGAGGAAGATGCAGAGGACAGGAAGAGATGGAGACGGATGATCTGCTGTGGCGCCCCCTAACGGGAGCAGCCGAAAGTAGTAGTAGTAGTAGTAGTAGTAGTAGTAGTAGGGGTAGTAGTAGATTCTGAATATGTAATGCAATTACTTGTATTCGCTCATAACCCTACCCTCAACATGACCGAGACTTCAGGCTGGGAACTGTGAAACCTCCTGGTGCCGCTATCTGCTGCTGCTATCCGCCATTTGTGGGCACGTCTTCTCGCCGACAGATGAATGGATCTTCTGTCTTTGAACCCAGCTGGATTACAACAAACAAAAGGAAATTATTACACGGCTATACCTTATGGAAAATCTGGCTGCGTGCAGGGTTTACCGGCCTGGCTTTTTCTCAAGAAACACCCAAATGAGCATGAAGGATGTCCGGTCAGGGTTAGGGTTAGGAGCTGCATCAGGAGGATGAAAGAGAAGATTTTTTTTTTAGTTTTTTTTTTTAGTTTTTCTCCGCAATTGTATCCGGCCAATTACCCCACTCTTCAGAGCCGTCCCCGTCGCTGCTCCACCCCCTCTGATGATCCCTACCACATGCCTCCTCCAATACATGTGGAGTCACCGGCCGTTTCTTTTCACCTGACAGTGAGGAGTTTCACCAGGAGGACGTAGCACGTGGGAGGATCACGGTATCCCCCCCCCCCAGGAGGCGCTAGTGCAGCGACCAGGACACATACCCACATCTGGCTTCCCACCCGCAAACACGGCCAGTTGTGTCTGTAGCGACGCCCGACCAAGCTGGAGGTAACACGGGGATTTGAACTGGCGATCCCCGTGTTGGTAGGCGACGGAGTAGACCGCCACGCCAACCAGATGCCCAAGAACAAACTTTTTGACAAAGACATACCACTTTCTGTGTGTGGAAGCATTGAGGAGCTAGTCAGTGTAGCTAGCTACCTGGTCAACTCCCAGAATGGATACCGGATGAAGGCATCGGCAGCTCAACGATGAATAACTCCGGACTCACGTCTAAATGATGTTTCACTTTCTGCTTAGTCTGTGCTTGGAAATAGTTTCTAATGAATGTTCTGTAGTTTTGTGTTAAACAGTCGCTTACTAGAATGTAATCATTGAACAGCCTTTGGTTGACATAGCTTTTACAGCTTTTCCTTAAAAAGGTGGTTATTTTCAAATAAAATTGCATATGACCTCTTTAAACCCCCTCCTCCACCACTAGTGAGGAGATGGGCAGTTACACGTTACAAGGGAAGTTGAGAGTTCTGCATTGTTTTACACACCTGGCTAGAGGCGTGGTAGTATTAAGAGGAGGCCACACGTAGATGAAGGTAATGTATTTATTAAGAATCAATGCTAAGTGTCAGTATAGTGGCCGTTCAAAGAAGAATGTGGTGCAGAGCAGTCTATGGGAAATGCCAAAAAGTGTTAGCGAACCGCCCTCAAACTGCCATGTGGGGGGGAAAAATCCCTTCTCCTTCCCTTCTCTTGGATGAGAATATCCTTCTCAGCAAAACCAACAAAATCACACAAATCCATCCCTGTAAGTAGGAGCTGGCCTTGCACTTGTCAGTAGTATCTATGAGTCTGCTTTAATTTCAGTGTGCCACTGCATTTTCAACTAGCCGCTGTCCACATAGCTCTTTGCATTGAGGCATTTCATTTCCAGCAGTCTGAAGGGAGGGCTCTCAGTCAGGTTAAGCACCAGACTGTCAGGAGATGACCCTATCTAGGGGGCAGCTGGGTGGATGACGAACCCAAAAGGCCAGCAATTTGTGCTTTTTACCCAGCAGTACTCCAGGATAGTAGCCAGTCCCAGTGCCAGTCCTCTCGTCATTGCAGCCATTTGAGCCTCTCCCTTTTGAATTCTTTATGCCAGGTTTTCAGCAGAACTCTTCCCTCTGACATGGCATAATTCTCTGAATCGGGAAGAAGTGATTCTTGGCCTCCTGACATGGTGCCTTTCCACAGTGTTGCTCTGCTCCCTGGTTGCAATCTCTACATTCCTTGGCATGTCTAATGTAGTGACAAGTGACTGCAGACTGCACACAAACTGGCAGCTGGTAGGCTCCAGCCTATAGCCATCTACAGGTAGAAGAGGTGGTGGAGGGCCATCTGGGTGGCATACTACAACCCGGCTCACTGGGAATGGTTGCTTGTAGGAGATGGGGCTACCTTCCTGAACTGTCCCAAAAGATGGGTCACCCAGTGGGGTGTCCACACTTACCGCCATGGTGGTGATTTGATTGATAAACTTTAACGCCCCCATAGGGAAATTACGCTCTGCATTTAACCTATCCTAGTTGTGTAGCTAGGAATAGTTGGCAGCCGCCGTGCAGCGCCCAGGGACCAACTCCACTTCTTCTTCCCATGCAGTGGAATTTATGGATTTTGTTGCACTGAGTGGACTTTGTTGTCAAGTGTTTTTGTTTTGTTTTGTTTTTTGCTTTGTTTTTGTTGGGTTTTTTTTTTACTTTGTTCTCTCTTTTTTTTTGTATGTTGTTTGTTGGTGTCGTTTTTGGTAAATTCGGGACGTGTGTTTTTGTCTGTTGTGTTGCCCTGCTGTGGGCTGGAGGAAACGGAATTTCGTTTCTTTTGTGTAGTCAAGTACACAAAAGAAACGACAATAAATTGTTCCTGATTCCTGGTTGCCGATTCCTGACATGCATTGTCGGCGTTGTCGACACGTCGCCGTCATTTTCAGAATGGATAAATCCTGACGTGCCGAGCTTGCAGAGCGTGCGGATTACGTGGTGCAACTGAGCTATACGCTAGAATCAAAGTTAATAGTCGACGTGTACTGTAGATTTAGGTCTCGCTGGTGCCGTCACGCGTGTTTTTAAGCTGTACTGTAGTGACTGCATATTCAGTCAGGTCTCACGTTTGAATCCGTTGTGTGTCTCATTTCACCTGTTACTCTGCGCCCCTCCTGTATCAGCACTCCCGGCAAACCTTCCTGAAATATCACGCAGTCGTCCTCCAGTCATGTCCCGCATCTCAAGACAGCAGCCCCTGGCGTCGCGGTCCACGACTTAGTCCCCTGGCTTCCACACTTGGGTCCGAGGATGGCGACGGCTGTTTACCAACGCACGGTGGCGCAGTGGTTAGTGCGGTGGCCACACAGCAAGAAGGTCCTGGGTTCGAGCCCAACCTTGGGGTCGTCCTCTGTGTGGAGTTTGCATGTTCTCCCCGTGTCTGCGTCGGTTTCCTCCGGGGGCTCCAGTTTCCTCCCACAGTCCAAAGACATGTAGGTCAGGTGAATCGGCCGTACTACATTGTCCTTAGGTGTGACTGTGTGTGGGCCCTGTGATGGCCTGGCAGCCTGTCCAGGGTGTCTCCCCACCTGCCGCCCAATGACTGCCGGGATAGGCTCCAGCATCCCCGCCACCCTGAGAGCAGGATCAGCGGTTTGGATAATGGATGGATGGATGGACTTTCTCACCTGTCACTCCAACAACAGAGAAGACAACAAAATGTGGTTTATGCTTCATTATCATAATTATTATCAAGATTAAAGTTTCGAACCCCTTAATGGCAGGCGCCTAAGTGCAGGAGTTCAGGTAGCGTACCGTAAATTAATTAGCGCTCCTTCAGCAGCTGCATCTGCAGGTCTGCTCTTTAGGAGGAGAGAGGAGAGAGGAGGAGGAGGAGGAGGAGGAGGGATCCCCTCATGTATGTTCACTTAAACACCCTTTAATTGCCCGTATTTGCATGAGAATCCGCGCTTTGTTCTCTAGCGAGCTTCGTTATCTGTCATGTCTCCTCTGTCTCCGGCCCGCTTTGATTTATCCCCCTCTTCTCTTCGGCACTCTGCGCTCGACGGCGTTTGCCGAGCGTTGCGTGTTCCCGCCAGACTGTGTTTAACTGATATATGTATATGCAGTCTAGCGCTCGAATCCTCAGGAGGATACACTCTCAAGCTATTTAACTGACAATATTTGTTTCCTTTGTAAAGCGTGATTCGGTCCTGATTTATTCCAGATGACTGGACTGTAACGGGGGAGGGGGGGGGACCACACTGGCGTGCCCCTCCCCTCCCTCTCGGCCCGCTAAACTGACAATATTATCCCTCTTTTCAGAGCGTGGTTTACTCACGATGTCCGTTTGTGTACAAGCCCCCCCCGCAGCCCCGCCCCCCCACCCCGCAGCCCCGCCCACTCGGTCATTTAGCTTTCTTATCCGGCACTGTTTGCACTGGACGGTGTTGGCCTTCCCTGGATGCTTATTAGCGTTGTCTGGGTAC
>NC_079222.1:4660527-4663027 GCF_029633865.1 Lampris incognitus
GCGGGATAAATTAGCTCTGTAAAATGACAGCGGATGTAGAGATTAGTCAGCAGCGCGGAACCGAGAGTCCTTCATTTCCAAACACTCTGTTGTGACTCTGTTGTGAAGACCCCAAGATCATTTTTGGGAGATGCAATAGATGACGTGAGCGGTATCGGTGGGGGTGTGTGACTGGTAGCGGCATGCTACATGAACGCTAACACGTTGCTTGCGTGAACAACAGAAGCTGTTGTGTTTACCTTGACCAGACGATAAGAAACGTGTGTAAGTGCTTTTTGATGAAGTTTCTGGTTGTGTTGGTATCATAAATAGTGTTTCTTTCGCCTAATTACTATAAGGTTTGATATGACATGTGATGGAATGATTGTATCATAGTGTAAACTACTAATAAGACACGTTAGCCCCTAGCTAACGGGTCTGACCCTTTAGCCGAGCGGTTAGTGATGTCGCCTTGTGGTGCAGTACTCCCCGTATCTAATCCCACACCGGGCAAGAAAATGACCGGTCACATTGGTGGCAGCGGTGGGATCCGGAAGTGTGCAGATCCTCAGAAGTCTCTTCGGAGCGCGGGAAGAACAAAGCGCGAGGGCGCGCTTCCGGGAGAGAGTGACGACTGTACGCTACTAATAAGACACGTTAGTCCCCTAGCTAACGGGTCTGACCCTTTAGCCGAGCGGTTAGCGACGTCGCCTTGTGGTGCAGTACACCCCGTATCGAATCCCGCACCGGGCAAGAAAATGACCGGTCACATTGGTGGCAGCGGTGGGATCCGGAAGTGTGCAGATCCTCAGGAGTCTCTTCGGAGTGCGGGAATAACAAAGCGCGAGGGCGCACTTCCGGGGAGGGTGACGACTGTAAACTACTAATAAGACACGTTAGCCCCTAGCTAACGGGTCTGACCCTTTAGCCGAGCGGTTAGTGATGTCGCCTTGTGGTGCAGTACTCCCCGTATCTAATCCCGCACCGGGCAAGAAAATAACCGGTTACATTGGTGGCAGCGGTGGTGGGATCCGGAAGTGTGCAGATCCTCAGAAGTCTCTTCGGAGCGCAGGAAGAACAAAGCGCGAGGGCGCGCTTCCGGGAGAGGGTGACGACTGTAAACTACTAATAAGACACGTTAGCCCCTAGCTAACGGGTCTGACCCTTTAGCCGAGCGGTTAGAGATGTCGCCTTGTGGTGCAGTACACCCCGTATCGAATCCCGCACCGGGCAAGAACATAACCGGTTACAGTATCATAGGACAGCTAACACTTATAGCCCCCTGGTGGACCTGAACACGTTACACTACCATGGATGCCCTGACACGCGAAGTAAACCGGCGTATTAATGTTGTAGCGGCCACGGATGAATAGACTCGCTAGCCCTTGGCTAACAGGTCGGACCCTTTAGGTGACTGTTTAGCGTGCGGGCGACCCGGGTTCGCGTCCCGGCTGCGGCCGTTCCCCGGCTGTCCCCTGAATTCACTACATTGGTGTCAGAAGTGGGATGGGGAGACCGTGAGGCCATCGGAAGCGCGTGCGTCCAGAGGCGTGAGGGAGCCGATATGCTGAAGGAGGTGGGGGGGGGGTAGTGTAACGACCACGAATGACCAGACCCGCTGGCCCTGGGCAAACGGGTCGGGCCCTTTAGTCGA
Organism: Lampris incognitus; assembly: GCF_029633865.1. Taxonomy (NCBI): domain Eukaryota; kingdom Metazoa; phylum Chordata; class Actinopteri; order Lampriformes; family Lampridae; genus Lampris; species Lampris incognitus. The sequence continues at coordinate 4,662,161 of NC_079222.1, forward strand.
TTGGTTAACGTGGTGCGGGAGGTCCGCGTTCTCGTCCTGGCTGCGGCGCTTCCCGGCTGCGCCTCTAAATTCGCTACAGCGTCATAGGGCAGCTAACGCTTATACCCCCCTGGTGGACCTGAACACCTGCGTATGAATGTTTCTGATGCACTAGACGAAGATGACAACAAAATCAGTCTTGCCACCAAGTAAAGAAAATGACAGCGAAACGGCCTGGCATGCCGTCCTGCAATGCTGAAGATCATCCACTCCGCCAGCCAACTTCCTGCCAGCGGCGGAGGACCCGGCGGGGGAAATCTCCACGCGTGACACCTGATCCGAATGCCAAACGGAAAAAAATAACTTAACCGGCCTTCAGGTGATGTCTGCACGGGGACTACTGCGGCGTTCGTTACGTTCCTTTCTGGACGAGGCCCGTTAACAAAGCCAACGGGAAGCATAAACAACAGAAGCCGGGGGCAGCAGTGGAGATGCTGGCCCACGCCATCCACTTTACCCACCATGCACCGGTCTCCATGGCCTCGTGCTCAGCTCACGGCTCTGTAGCCGGCAGGTATAACTGCACCTCTCAGTGTGTGTCTGTGTGTGTGTGTGTGTGTGTGTGTGTGCGCTAACCCTAATCTTACCTTTCTGGTGTAATTGTTGCACATCTCTAACAGCTTTTACGGTCTTCATATCAGCCAATTGCTGCCGTAGCTTTGGTTGACTTATGACTCCTAATTGTGATTAAAAAGGCGCAGCAGCAGTTTTCCCTACTCTCCGGAGGCGTGAGAGGAGAACGCGCCGTGTACGGGAGAAAGAGCGAGCGGCACGTTGCCTGGGAATACTGGGAATGGTGGGAATATTGGGTTTGGTGACATTGATACC
>NC_079222.1:4665527-4675492 GCF_029633865.1 Lampris incognitus
AGATAGTCCACCATCCTTATTCATCTGCTGAAAAAAGGTAATGGGAAAAAAAAAAGTAATTTCACCACCAGGGGGTTGGGACGGTGGATCAGAGACAGGAAGGAAGTGATGATGAGGCCTGATGCATCTGGAGGAGGCTCGCAAATATTCCAACAAGTCCTCCAACCCATACGACCACATAGGTCGTTTGTCCTCTAATACGACCCACCAGGACTACTACTACTACTACTACTACTTTGGGCTGCTCCCGTTAGGGGGCGCCACAGCGGATCATCCGTCTCCATCTCTTCCTGTCCTCTGCACCTTCCTCTGTCACACCAGCCACCTGCATGTCCTCCCTCACCACATCCATAAACCTCCTCTTTGGCCTTCCTCTTCTCCTCTTCCCTGGCAGCTCCATATTCAGCATCCTTCTCCCAGTATACCCAGCATCTCTCCTCCACACATGTCCAAACCATCTCCATCTTGTCTCTCTTGCTTTGTCTCCAAACCGTCCAACCTGAGCTGTCCCTCTGATATATCCGTTATTATTCATTATCTGAACCACTTATCCTGCTCTGAGGGTCGCGGGGATGCTGGGGCCTATTCCAGCAGGCCTTGGGCGGCAAGCAGAGAGACACCCTGAACAGGCCGCCGCACCACACACACACACACACACACACACACACACACACACACACACACACACACACACACACACACACACACACACACACATAGGGACAATTTAGTACGGCCGAGTCACCGGACCTACATGTCTTTGGACTGTGGGAGGAAACCGGAGCACCCGGAGGAAACCCATGCAGACACGGGGAGAACCTGCAAACTCCACACAGAGGACGACCCAGGACGACCCCCGAGGTTGGACTACCCCGGGGCTCGAACCCAGGACCTTCTTGCTGTGAGGCGACCGCGCTAACCACCTTGCCATCTTGCCGCCCTCTAATATACTCGTTCCTAATCCTGTCCTTCTTCATCACTCCCAGTGAAAATCTTATCATCTTCATCTCTGCCACCTCCAGCTCCACCTCCTGTCTCCAAACCATACAACATAGCTGGTCTCACCACCATCTTGTAAACCTTCCCTTTAACTCTTGCACACTTGCTAACTCTGTCACAAATCAATCCTGACACTCTTCTCCACCCACTCCACCCTGCCTGCACTCTCTTCTTCACCTCTCTTCTGCACTCCCCGTTACTTTGGACAGTTGACTCCAAGTAGTTAAACTCATCCACCTTCGTCACCTCCACTCCTTGCATCCTCACCATTCCACTGTCCTCCCTCTCATTCACTCATAGGTATTCCGTCTTACTCCTACTGACTTTCATTCCTCTTCTCTCCAGTGCATACCTCCACCTCTCCAGGCTCTCCTCCACCTGCACCCTACTCTCGCTACAGATCACAGTGTCGTCTGCAAACACAGGAGCGTTTCCTAAATTAGCGCCCCTACCGGCGGCAGGAGATACGCCACAGATACTTTTCGCCTCTGTGCATTGTGGGTTTTTAAAACTGTGAGAACAATAGAGTATGTAGTCCGTGCGTTTTTTGTGTTGTTTCGCCGTCTAGTATAGTAAGTAAGGTTGCTTTTGGCAGTATGTTTACCTATGAATGACGTCATAAGAGCTAACTTAACGTTCGCCACAAGTTAGCAAGTCAGCTAGCGTGGACATTATAACCGCCATGTGACATTAAACTTTGCTTTTATTAATATTCCTTCTCACGTTAGCTGATGGAAGGAGGTCGCTTATTGTTACAGGGAAAGTAACGTATCATAATTACGGAGGACCTTGAGCAAGGCTGGATTACGGACCGGGCATGCCGGGCGAGTGCCCCGGGGCCCCCTGGACCACGAGGGGCCCCAAAAGGTCAGGGGTATTGTGTTCGCGTATAGTAGGGATCCCCAATCATACCCTACAAGGGACGTTTGTTCCAACCCTGCGTTGTGATGCAGGGCCCAAGCTAGTCTCTATTGACGCAGGGGCCCCAAGCTATAGTCTCTACTGATGCAGGGCCCCGAGCTATAGTCTCTACCGATGCAGGGCCCTGAGCTACAGTCTCTACTGATGCAGGGCCCCGAGCTATAGTCTCTATTGACGCAGGGGCCCCAAGCTACAGTCTCTACCGATGCAGGGCCCCAAGCTACAGTCTCTACTGATGCAGGGCCCCGAGCTATAGTCTCTATTGACGCAGGGGCCCCAAGCTACAGTCTCTACCGATGCAGGGCCCCAAGCTACAGTCTCTACCGATGCAGGGCCCCGAGCTATAGTCTCTATTGACGCAGGGGCCCCAAGCTACAGTCTCTACTGATGCAGGGCCCCGAGCTATAGTCTCTACTGATGCAGGGCCCCGAGCTACAGTCTCTACTGATGCAGGGCCCCAAGCTACAGTCTCTACTGATGCAGGGCCCCGAGCTACAGTCTCTACTGATGCAGGGCCCCGAGCTACAGTCTCTACTGATGCAGGGCCCCAAGCTATAGTCTCTACTGATGCAGGGCCCCGAGCTACAGTCTCTACTGATGCAGGGCCCCGAGCTATAGTCTCTACTGATGCAGGGCCCCAAGCTACAAAGTCTATTAATGGGGGGGGGGCATCCGAATCCCATGCAGATTGGCATAGCGTCAACTACCATGTTGGGTATTTGCATTAGTTTTACATTTACCAATGTTTAGTATTGTTTGCATAGCCTATCTGACGGGGCGGGGGGGGGGCAATGGACGTGTGCGTGCCCCGGGGCCCCGTTTGGGGTTAATCCGGCCATGACCGCCAGGAAGTAGCTTAAAACGTATCTATAGGTCGTAATTAGCTGCTTGTACAAACGACCTACGGGGTCGTTTTTTTCCATTATACATATAATATAGCATTACCACTGGAGAAACCAACACGGTGTGTGTCTCCATGAGTGTGCGTCACAGCCCTTATGTCTGTCCACCTGTTTTTGTTTTTGTGTTTTTCTTGCGACGGGTAATCTACGGGAAAAACAAAAAACAAAAACATGCACTGAAGCTCCGAGCCAGGAAATGATCTCCGAAGACTTTGGCCACAGCAGCTCATTATCTCATCCAGTCTGCAAGGCCCAAGTGTTACCCGTATTGATTTTACCCTCACGTCACAGTTCGGATCTGTTGAGACTCAAACATTTTTACCCAACGGAAACTAGAATCCGAGAAACACCTCCGGTCAAAGGCCCACGTTCAATTATCAAATCCACGAGATGCGATGCATCGTGCGATAGATAGCGTTTCATAAGTAAGAAGGCACAGGTAAAAGATAGACAGCAGAGGATAGATTTATGTCACCATGAGCCGCTAGCTGGAAATGCACATTTTATTACCTTCCCTAAATCTTCATCCCACTTAATGAAGCGTCCTCAGTAGATTAAACTTAGAGGGAGATCAGGCTTTAATCTTGTAAAAGAAAAACTCATCAGGCCACACTTTCATCAGCTCAGAGTTAAGCTAAACACACTCAGGTAACTATAAATACACTCAGGTCAGTATAAATACACTCAGGTCGGGTATAAATACACGCAGGTCGGGTATAAATACACTCAGGTCGGGGATAAATACACTCAGGTCAGTATAAATACACTCAGGTCAGTATAAATACACTCAGGTAAGTATAAATACACTCAGGTCAGTATAAATACACTCAGGTTGGGTATAAATACACTCAGGTTGGGTATAAATACACTCAGGTCAGTATAAATACACTCAGGTTGGGTATAAATACACTCAGGTTGGGTATAAATACACTCAGGTCAGTATAAATACAGTCAGGTCGAGTATAAATACACTCAGGTCGGGTATAAATACACTCAGGTAACTATAAATACACTCAGGTCAGTATAAATACACTCAGGTCAGTATAAATACACTCAGGTCATTATAAATACACTCAGGTCAGTATAAATACACTCAGGTCAGTATAAATACACTCAGGTTGGGTATAAATGCACTCAGGTTGGGTATAAATGCACTCAGGTTGGGTATAAATACACTCAGGTTGGGTATAAATACACTCAGGTCAGGTATAAATACACTCAGGTCGGGTATAAATACACCCAGGTCGGGTATAAATACATTAAGGTCGGGGATAAATACACTCAGGTCAGTATAAATACACCCAGGCCGGGTATAAATACATTAAGGTCGGGGATAAATACACTCAGGTCAGTATAAATACACTCAGGTCAGTATAAATACACTCAGGTCAGGTATAAATACACTCAGGTCAGTATAAATACACTCAGGTCAGTATAAATACACTCAGGTAAGTATAAATACACTCAGGTCAGTATAAATACACTCAGGTCAGTATAAATACACTCAGGTCGGGGATAAATACACTCAGGTCAGGTATAAATACACTCAGGTCAGTATATGGATTATCTGCTGTATTGATCTGATGTCGAGGTTTAAACTATAGCCCATAATAGTGATGCAGCTAAGACTGAAGGTTTATTGGATGTTGCAACTGTGAGGGAGCAATTTTCCAATGTTCAGTACCCATTAAGGGTAGTACTTGCAGTGCCAACCCCTGTATTATACAGTACAGAATAACACATACATGCGTGTACAAACATGAAAAACAATACATAGAGTAAGTATGTATGTATTTATTTATTAGGGGTGGGACGATGCAGGACTGAATCCCGAGTCCTTCGATACGGTCTTCACGGATCGAGACGCTTCCCATTTCACGAGATCGTGTGTTATTAACACTAGAACGAGAGAGCTAAAACGACAGTGGGCGGTCAAAATGACCGCCGGTTTTTAAGCTCTATATTCTGTCAAGATAAATACCCAACTGAGATATTAATGCATTACACACGTTAGTGTGTCTGTCAGGAAACGGCTGACACCAAAATTAATATTTTAACAACTTTAATGCTGCAGCGAATTCAGGAGGCAGCCGGGAATACGCTGCAGCTGGGACGCGAACCCGGGTCGCCCGCACCACGGACGACTATGTTAGCCAGTCGACTAAATTGTCTGACCCGTTAGCCAACGGGCTAGCCAGTCTACGCGTCCGTGGTCACTACAATACTGTTTTTCAAACAATTTAAACTGGTTGTTGTTCAACGCCTGTAAATATTGCGACGCCTCGGTGGTCGTCACGGTGCGTCTGAGACGGCGGCGGTACCTACACATGTTGGACATATTACCTGAAAAACACAACGGAAAACACATGTTGCTGATCTAACAAGCCTAACAAGGCCTGTAACTTGTACAGAAAGAACTGAACGTTGTGAAGGAAATGACGCCACCAACACACGTCGTGAATACTGACATGACACACACGATGGCGTGCAAATTACACGCCGTCATGTTGACCGCTCATGGTCGTTTCAGGTAGATTTTATCATAACTTTATTTGTGCAACTGATCTAAAACTCATTTTAGTGCAAATATATGCAGTTTTAGGAGCATCCAGGGAGCGGCAGGTCTGTACCCCCCCCCCCACCAAAAAAAAGTTGGCAAACTTTGAAAATCCAAAATGGCCGCCTTGGTCGTTCTCGTAGTTTCTAAAGTTTTAAAGTAAGGCAGCTGTGTTACACAACAAGAAAAGATGGCCCAACATTTTGTTGGCACTTTTGCGTTTGCAGTACGTTTGAATACGTGGCGTGGTAATGCAGAAATGTTGGGCCTGATTCTTACAATAAATGAAAAGTAGAACTGCAGTGGTGATTTGTCTCTCGCTTACCAAGACGTCCACTGGATCGTACTGAATCCACACCATGAGGCTGAATCCAGATCGTACTGAATCCAGATCATGAGGCTGAATCCAGATCGTACTGAATTCACATCATGAGGCTGAATCCAGATCATACTGAATCCACATCATGAGGCCGAATCCAGACCGTACTGAATCCAGATCATGAGACTGAATCCAGATTGTACTGAATCCAGATCATGAGGCTGAATCCAGATCGTACTGAATCCACATCATGAGACTGAATCCAGGTTGTACTGAATCCACATCATGAGGCTGAATCCAGATCGTACTGAATCCACATCATGAGGCTGAATCCAGATCGTACTGAATCCAGATCATGAGGCTAAATCCAGATCGTACTGAATCCACATCATGAGGCCGAATCCAGACCGTACTGAATCCAGAGCATGAGACTGAATCCAGATCGTACTGAATCCACATCATGAGGCTGAATCCAGATCATACTGAATCCAGATCATGAGACTGAATCCAGATCGTACTGAATCCAGATCATGAGACTGAATCCAGATCGTACTGAATCCAGAGCATGAGACTGAATCATGACACGTATCGAACCGTGAGCTCCTAGTACATACGTATGTATGTATGTATGTATGTATGTATGTATGTATGTATGTATGTATGTATGTATGTATGTATGTATGTATGTGTGTATACATATATATATGTGTGTGTGTGTGTGTGTGTGTGTGTGTGCTGGGAATGTTGACCTATCCATCAAAACTGACCTATCTACCCATCTAATTCTAACTTAACGTTATTGGGGACGTGTTCATTTGCTCAGCATGAATTTAAACAATTTCAGTCTACATTAGATTTACCCACACAATCGTGGCTTCATCCCTGCCCCACACAGTATTGTCGGTCCCCACCCCCTCACACAGCAGCGCGTGAGGGGGAGCTCGGGGTTTCGCCTCCCCGGTCACAACGCACGACTAAATTAGCCTCGCTGTGACTTCAGAGAGAAACCGGCGTCAGATCTGCGGTCCTATTTTGAGATATTTTCTTTTTGCTGACGAAACCTGTTGAAAAAAAGAAAAAGAAAAAAAAACCCCACACACACATAAGAAAGACACCCCGGAAGAAATGGGTCAAATGGCACTGGGGACGATCTTTGAAATCAGCAGTGAGATAAAGGAGCTGTGAAATGTTAAGCACATTCCCCTTCTCCGTTATTGACATTGCTCATATTGGATTGCTAATGCACTCAAGGCTCCGGCAATTTCCTTCTGCTGCTGAACGGTGCATGATGGGCATGTTTAAATATATAATGCACACACACGCACACACACACACACACACCACCTAGCCCAGGACGAAGGCTGAGGATTATGAATATGGGGGGAAAAAAAGAACACACACTTTTTCTGACAACGATTCCTACTTTGTGCTTACGGCCGTGCTCGACTTGGTGTTTCTCATTTTTCTTTTCTTTTTTGCTCATGTGAGAAAGGCTCTAGAGGGTTTTACACTGCGGAGACGGGCGGAGGGAACTCTCGGAGGCCTGCGACACTCCCATTAGATCCCCACAACGCACACGCACACGGTCTCAAACAGCCTCCGCCTCGTGTGAACGTTTCTCATATCTACTTACTGGTTTTGTTGAGTGTTTTCGTTAAATCCGCTTTGGCTCTCATTGGCTATGACTGGCAAAAGAGAAGTTGGACATCAGGAACACGATAGAGCAGTGTTTCTCAACCCAGTCCTCAAGGACCCCCCCTATCCTGCAGATTTTCATTGTAACCCTGCATAGGTAGCCCTGCTTGTACTTACTCGACCAATCATCTCGCAGCACTTAATTATGCAAGGTGTGCAACGTCTGACAAAATTCATTGCTGATTGGTTGAATAACTACACACAGGCGCCTATTCAGGGTTGCAAAGAGAATATGCAGGATAGGGGGTCCTTGAGGACGGGGTTGAGAAACACTGCGATAGAGTCACGTTTTGCGTTGAGAACAACAACAACGGCGATCAGAGACTATCCATTTTTGGGATTACCCGAAACAACATCCAGGAAGGGCCGCCGGGCGAAGAAAGCGGGGTTAAAGGGGCAGGAGTCCTGATCAGGCCGAGGCGACGTAGCGACCAGCCTCCTCTCCCGAGCATTCTTCTAGTGCATGTCCAGTTTCTGGACAAGAAGACGGATGGATTTAGGAGCAGGGTGGCTTTACCGAAGGGACATTACGAGCTGTGACGTCACGGTTTTCACTTAGACTTGGGTGAAGCCAACGATACCTGACTCCGCCATTGTCCCTGCGGGAGTTTCTGTTCACCGGCTGGATCGAACAAAGGGAGTTGGGGAAGAACAGGAGGGGGAGGGGCGGCGGGGGTGTCTACTTCATGGTCAACAACACGTGGTGGTCTAATGTGGAGACTATTCCGAGCGGGTGTTCTCCTAATTTGGAGCGTCTTATGATCAGATGCCGACCTTACGTCCTCCCGAGAGAGTTTGCGTTGGTCGGGCTAACAGCAGCTTACGTCCCACCACATGCTAGCACCACGGTAGCCCTGGGTGAGCTGTGTGGAGTTGTCACCCCGGCATGGAACTGCACACCCACAGGCTGGCTTTATTGCACCGATCTGAAGACAGTCGTGCCGAGATTACACCAACACATCCACGAGCACCTGACCCGGTCACACCACACTGGCGTCATCATCAAGGTGGCGAGACGACGGCTCTTCTTCCTCCGCAGGCTGAGGAAGTTTGGCGTGGACTCCAGGATACTATGCAACTTCTGCAGATGCTTCATCGAGACTATCCTAACTGGCTGCCTGGTAGGGCAGCTGCACTGCCCTTGACTGTACAGAGGGTGGTGAAAACTGCACAGCACGTCACCAGGACTGAGCTACCAGCAGGGTCGGGCTGGCGATTTTCATCTGGACTGGCCCCCTTTTATAACATATAGGTCAAGCAATAGATCGGCACCGTAACAGCAGGTGTATTTACAGGGTTTGATAAAATAATAGATAGCCAAGAAATAGCCTCGAGGAAAAGTCAGCACCCCAAGAGGCCCACTTAGGATTTCACATCATCGACATTCTTGTTAGGGTTATTACTCTTGCCTCTGCACCTGACCAAGGCAATAGAGGAAAGAATTGGAGTTGGCCCCTGGGTGCTGCACTGCACCCAGGATTGCGGCTGATAGATATAACATACAGATAAGCCATTGCCAATAATCTGAACAAATCCGCACATCCAACTCCGCGAACAAATCTCCGTATGCGTGAGGTTATTTGTTGCATGTCGGAAAAGGAGTAGGAGGAAGTACACACTTATATTTTCCTACCTCTCCTCACTTTCTCTCAAGTTAATTCAGTTACAACACATTTAAAACTCAATCCCCACGATAGATTAAATGCAGAGAATGGATTCCATTGTATATATGTACAACAACGACAGAGTTCCTTCTGTTCCCGAGGATCTGAGAGGAGCGGAACCCACGTTTCGGCACACTTATGCTGTAACTTTAATTCAACTTAAAGTAACTTAACTGTAACTTAAAGTTCATCTGTAACATGAATAAATCCAATATGACAATCATGCCATGAATGTAGCGATATGCTGTCATCGTGAAGCAAAACGGCCAAACTCAATTTTCACACTGGACAGCTTTCCTTAATGTAGGCCTAGCCTAATGATGGTCTGGACATGTGTCTGAGAGTGGGCATTAAGCAACAGCGCTCTATTTATTGTCACTCAACCGACATTTTGTTCACAGCTGATCTGATGCAAGTCACACATCGGACTTAACAGTCAGGATTTCATGCTACCGACACTATTTAAACAGGTCCATTCACCCGCTATTGCCAGGCTGTGACTAGCAGCATGCCTGCACCCTATTGGAGCGGACCCGGACTGACTAATCAGCTGATCCATAATAATGCTCTTGCCTTGACATCATTGAAAAAACAGCACAGCACAGTGGTCTTAACCTGTGAACAGAATAGAATGAATACAATAGAATAGCACGTCCTACCTTAGGTGGTGAAAAGACGTCTCATCAGTGGCATCGATACCCCCCCCCCCTCCCAAATTGTACCCGGCCAATTACCCCACTCTTCCGAGCCGTCCAGGTCGCTGCTCCACCCCCTCTGCTGATCTGGGGAGGGCTGCAGACTACCACATGTCTCCTCCGATACATGTGGAGTCACCAGCCGCTTGTTTTCACCTGACAGTGAGGAGTTTCACCAGGGGGGACGTAGCGCCCGATTGTCAATTTCTGGCT
>NC_079222.1:4675692-4685692 GCF_029633865.1 Lampris incognitus
TATAGGAAGTTGCTGTGGAGGAAGTGTGTTAGCGAGATATAAATGTGGAAAAACAGAGCATTAACAGTAGCACATTGCATACCAACATAGGGATCGCTAGTTTGAATCCCCATGTTGCCTCCAGCTTGGTTGGGCGTCCATACAGACACAATTGGTGGGAAGCCGGAGGTTTTTTTCTCCTGGTTGTTGCACTAGCGCCTCCTCTGGTTGGTTGGGGCGCCTGTTGGGGGGGGGGGGAACTGGGGGGAATAGCGTGATCCTCCCATGCGCTACATCTCCTGGCGAAACTCCTCACTGTCAGGTGAAAAGAAGCGGCTGGTGACGCCACATGTATCAGAGGAGGCGTGGTAGTCTACAGCCGCCCCCCGGATTGGCAGAGGGGGTGGAGCAGCAACCGGAACAGCTCGGAAAATAGGCCAAGTACAGCTGGTGAGAAAAAGGCTGGGGGGGGGGGGAGCCTAAAAAAAGACAATGTGGAGAAGTCGTCATTAAATGGAAAAAAGGTCACATCTTTGATCCCCGAACACCCTTGTGTTTACCGTGAGCCACGAGACCCACTGAAGGGTCCTTCAGTCAGGTGTCGTGGATCAGAGCGCCGGCCCCCAGATACTTAAGATGTGAATGTCACGACACCTCCACGTCTACCTCCAACTCTCTCATCTGTGCTCCCTCCATTACCAGCAGTATGAACGCTGCCGGCTGAGTGGTTCCTCTCGCGCTGCCGTGGGGGCGGGCGACTTTAGATGTGGGCCCGGTGGGATTTAAACCCCTAACCTTGAAAGAGCCGGTGCCAGGTAAAGAGCGCCTGCTTGCAGAAGCAACAATGGAATAGTAAGTGTATTTATAACACTGGTTTTCGATGCATAATTCAGAGAACATAAACATCAAATGAGTAGGGTAGAGAAACCGTATCCCACAAGATCTAAAAGCTTCCACTTGACATCCATAATGAATATTTAAACCCTGATGACCTTATCCTGCGCGTGTCTGTAAATGATTTATTGTTCCGCTTCCCACATGTCTATTTTATACCTTTTGTCTACCCTTTTTTTTTTAATTCCAGTTCAAACCTTTCTGTCTTTTATTTCTTGTCTTCCGCTTCCTTCGTTATCTTAAAAATACTTAAACAAGACATAGATAGTGGAAAGAATGAAAGAATGAAAGAAAGATCATAAAAGAAAGAAAAAGGAAAAATGATAAACGAGAGAAACAAAGAAAGGAAGAAAAGAAAGAAAGAAAAAGAAGAAAGGGAAACAAAGAAAGATAAAAGGAAAGATAAAATATAGAATGAAATAAAGAAAGGATGGAAGGAAGAAAGAAAGAGAAATACAGAAAGAATAGAAGGAAGGAATCAAGCGAAATACAAAGAAAGGAAAGGAAGAAAAAGGAAGGATATGAAAGAAAGAAAGAGAAAGGAAGGAAGGAAGAGAAAGGGAAGAAAGATGAAAGATAAAGTAAGGGAGAAAGAGACATAAAGACAGAGAAAGACCGGAAGGAAGGAAGGAAGCTAAAGAAAAGAAGGAAGAAAGGGAGAAAGGAAGAAAGAAAGGAAGGAAGGAATGAAGAGAAAGACGGAAAGAAAGAGAAAAGAGAGAAAGAAAGACAGAAATAACACTAATGGAGTAAAGAAAATTGAGGGAAAAATGTATAAAAATTAAAAAAATGGAATTAGAGAAGGAGAAAGAGGGAGTTGAAAAGAGTTGAATTATCTGTGAGCACCATCAGCTATAATTATCTCTGCACAGCATAATTTAGCCCCTGATGATTAAGTTCCTTAATGGGCTGAGGGAATAGTATTATTAAACGCTAGGGGATGAGATAGGGAAGAATAGTCCATTATTATCAAATGTATTTGAGATGAAGAAATTCATTGTCAGGCTGTTGTTATACTTTATCCAATAATTGTCAAGGTTACAAAATGAAAGAAAGGAGATTATTAGACAGTAGGGAATTTTTTAAGGTGGAACAACCGATTATAAGGAAAAATCGTCGTCCGTTTTGTTCTTTGTCAGACTTATAATTGAACAAATAATGAGATATTTAATGGGGATGGTGTTCTTTATCTTAACTAATGGTGAAATAGGAGATATTATCGAGGTGTAATGTGTAATCATGCTCGCCAAAGGTATCATAGTTGGGATCAATGTATAATTTGCAGGAGGCTGTACTCATACTCAGTAATCAAATGACCACCTGATAATTCATTGCATTTATAATAGTGATGGCCATGGTCTGGGGTGCCATTAACACTGGAGATATGTGTTAATCTTACAATTTCCAATACCTGATGCTTTTTAGCATGATTTCATGTACTTATAGTCGTGTGTGTCTGTTTGTGTGTGTGTGTGTGTGTGTGTGTGTGTGTGGATGTACACACCACTCAGTGACCAGCAAAATAGAAACCTGCCCCTGCAGAAGAAATGAGTCACTACATAAACAGATGGCTGCAATGGCAACTCCCTTTCCATACTTGCTTTGCATATGAACAGATTACTGAGACTGGGCTTAATGTACGATCTAATGGACTTTGAAAAGGCATGATCGTTGGTAACGAGTTTGGGAGTTTGAGCATCACCAACGCTGTAGACTTGGTGGGCACTTTGAAGTTTGCACTGTTGTTGTCCCAGCATACCAAATTAGGGGGAGAATCAATTTATTGACGGAATTATGTCCTACCGCGGTACAGTAGGTGGCGATACGCCCCCTTCAGCTGGTTGCTATTGGACCGCGGGAACTATGGATCATGCGCAGAACGCCTAGGCCAGTTCGGGGCCGATTGAAGCGTATACATGCCAGGGTAAATCGATCCCCAACCGCATTATCTAGGTGTGTTAGTCCGACTTCCAGACATGTATTTTAAAAGTCCAGTTTTAGTCGGACTAACACAATAAATCAACATTTTCGAACATCATGTAAACATACTTACTGTGTTAGTCTTGCCTGTATTGGCGCAACAGCAGACGACCGTGCAAAGTAACCCGCCGGTGTATTTACACCATGGTAACAGAGAATACTGGTCTCTGATTGGCTCAAGGGTGTGTGATAAAACGTGTAATACACACATAGTTCAGGTCAAGTTTGATCACCGGTCCAAATTCATACACGGGACACCAAGTCTCTATGTAACCATAGCAACACACTGATTCAGTAGCAAGGGCAATGAACATTAAGCTAGCTTAGCGCCTAACTTGATTCATAACCTTTTAACTCTTGAGTCCAAAACGTTCAACAAAAAAGTAGGTAAACTTATTTGTCTTATTCCTTTGGTAAGTGGCCATGGTAAAAAAAAAATAAGAAAACGGGATAATCCACGACATTTCACACACACATTGTCCTAGATTATCCCTTTTATCATAGGCGGCACCAGGGCATCAGGTATGGGGAGATACATTTGCAAGATATTACAGTAAAAGTTAAAACAAAACAAAACATTGTTTTAAACCAAATAGGCTTACCTTGCTCAGTCTAAAGACAAATTATTTATATCCTGTTTTGTTTACATCTTTGGTGCTGAATCGTGGACTCATTTCGGCCCTCTTCAAGGGGGGCAGGAAACTTTATTTATTTACTCTGCTGGGATAGAAACTCAATTCTGAATGAAGTGGTACCATGGGTGGTTAGTTCCTTAGGGTGATCAGGCGACGCACAACCAAAGGGAAAACGAAGAGAATGTTTCGATCACATTCCACCATGGTGTTACGCTAGCTGACTGTTCTAGACACAATATCATTGTCAATCAGTGTCAAGTCGTGTTCCGTGGAGTACCGCCCCCTTGGGGTGGTGTCAGTCTGCCTGGAAATTGCCCAGATCACTCTGATAGACTTTCATGGTAAGGCTATTATTATTATTATTATTATAGGTTTTTTTTTTTGAACTGCAGACACTGCAGTGTAATCTCTATGGGTTCGAGGAGGGCTTGCAAGAATGTGTTTCCGTCATACGTAACCAGGGCAGCCAGCCATACCACGTCGGCTGTTGCTGTATTTCGCCAATATGCGTCCGCGCGTCCGCTATATTGGGAGTTTTCAAGATCTGCTAGTAAACAAATGCACTGTGTATTGAGAGATGCAGAATTCACCACAAAATCGACTTTAACTCGCTTAATTCTGAACCAATTGTCATGACCTTTTGTTTGTTATAAACGCGAGAAATTGAACATTTTGCTGGTTACTTATTGGAATTAAATTCGTTTTCTGGGGGTGGATCTAATCAGCTCCGTGTCACAATATTAACCTTCTGAATAGCTACGACTTCCTCTGGGGCATGCAGGCTCCGATCTATGAATAGGCAACATCAAGTATAAATTATTTAGAATTTCAGCTTTTGTGAGTTTCTCCAAAAAGGTAGCTTTCTATATGATATCTATGAAAGCAAGGCCAACTGAGGAAGACTGAATCACACTGTTTTGAGAGTGCTCGAAGCAGTTCTCTCTCTCCTCAGTTTCAAAGTTATTTGTGAGGGCAAACTGATAGAGGACAATTTATGTGTTGATGACCACAGTGGATGATTCAGTAGAGCCAAAATAATTTTATTCACGACATTTACAATGAACTCCTGGATGTAGCTGTCTACAAATACTGTACAGTATATGGCCTAAGGAACAATCCTTGAATTATTTTGCTATCTGGGTGGTTACTGGTGGTATTGCTACGTGAGGTGATCAGGGAAAAAAAAGCACAATGCAATGTGTCAATGTCAGTTTAGCTAGCTGACTTAGGATAATTTACCCGTTGGACCTGGTCACGTCAGCCATCATTGCAACAATTTCTCCCCCTTGAGAGATGTGGCAGGAGCCGTCACTAGTGGTACGCCTTTATGCTCTTATTGGGCAATGGTAGAATGACATAATTCTTTGTATTTAGTTGTTGCATTGTTTTCCTCCGCATAGTGTGCACTTCAAAGGACAACCCGTTCTCGTCAAATACCAACGTGTTGTCCAGCCCCTTGGCGTCTGACACTGATGCACAAGGCACCCTTTAGCATCTGTAGAAGACGCACTGGGCTTTCAACTAACTGCAATTTAAACCCATCCGCTGCAGATATTTGATGCCCGGAGCAGCTGCTCTGACCATCCATTCACCCCAATATTAACCCAACCGCAGCGTTCTAAGATGCTTTACCGCCGCAAGTATTTTCCTCATCAACCCAGTCGCCAGAATAAAATAATGGCGTTTTCCATTTCTACAAACCACGGATACGTCGAAATCTCACCATTTCTGAAGCCAAAAAATATGTTTCATTTCAACATTTCAACTTATAGCCACGTTATAGTGGTGGCACGGAGGCACAGTGCTCACAGCAAGAAGGTCCTGGGTTCCAGCCCCGGGGTAGTCCAACCTTGAGGGTCGTCCCGGGTCGTCCTCTGTGTGGAGTTTGCATGTTCTCCTCGTGTCTGTGTGGGTTTCCTCTGGTTGCTCCAGTTTCCTCCCATAGTCCAAAGACATGTAGGTCAGGTGACTCGGCCATACTAAATTGTCCCTAGGTGTGAATATTTGTGTGTGTGTCGGCCCTGTGTGATGGCCTTGTCGCCTGTCCAGGGTGTCTCCCCGCCTACCGCCCAATGACTGCTAGGATAGGCCCCGGCATCCCCGCCACCCTGAGAGCAGGATAAGTGGTTTAGATGGATGAATGAAAACCTATAGCCAATGTTGGCGGATCCTGCATCCACGTCACATAACTGTCAAGTTTCTGTCGAAGAAAACAAAAAAGATGGCTGACATTCCTTTTGTTCTCAGTGGAAAATACAATATTCTAAGACAGTTTCAGCATGAAAATACTTTTGATCACATTTATAGCGAGAAATTGCATTTTTTCCCCATGGTCTTCAATCGGTGAATGGACATGACCTTTAGTTTGTCAGTTTTACAAAGATTCTTTCAAGTCTTGTCAGAAGATTGTTGGGAAAGCAACGTTTTCGACATTCAACGCAACTCCAATAACAGGTTTCTGCAATACTTGCTAAAATATCCTACATAAATCAACATTTATATGCTTTTTATCTGCCTTATGCGTCGGTCTCAGACGAGGGCCGTGCCAAAGCTTCGGTATTTGACGACCTGGGAATGAGAACGGGTTTCAGATGACCAGTCCAGCCACCAGTTCCATAACCAGTCTCTGCAGGTCCACAAGTCCTGCAGCTCACGGTCCGTTTACAACTTCACCTCGACTGACTTTTTATTCTACTGCTTTGATCACAAGTTATTTTTATAATCACGATATACTCATCCATGCTTTATTCTTTTACATTGTACTGTGAAACTATAAAAGATGGATAGATAGAGAGGGAGGGAGGGAGGGAGGGAGAGATCGATCGATCGATCGAGGGAGAGAGGGATGATACATAGATAGATAGATAGATAGATAGATAGATAGATAGATAGATAGATAGATAGATAGATAGATAGATAGATAGATAGATAGATAGATAGATAGATAGATAGATAGATAGATAGATAGAGGGAAGGATGGATAGATAGAAGGAAGGATGGACAGACAGATAGAATTTTAGGACTTCAGTGATGGTTTAGGGGGAGCTCGCCTCTTACCAGTGCTGTCCAGGCCTTGTATATGAATATGAGATGAAGCATTCAACCTGCCTCTTTGTCTCTACTCAAGGTTAGGCCCCACCAGAGGAAGGCATCATGTTACACTGATGCCCAAGGCTGCCTGAGGACACACGCGTGCCTGACCATACTCTCTCTCTCTCTCTCTCTCTCTCTCTCTCTCTCTCTCTCTCTCTCTCTCTCTCTCTCTCTCTCTTTCCCTCTCTCCCTCCATCTCTCTCTCGCTCTCTCGCTCTCTCTCTCTCTCTCTCTCTCTCTCTCTCTCTCTCTCTCTCTCTCTCTCTCTCTCTCTCTCTTGCTTCTCTCTTTCGCTCTCTCCCTCTCTCCCTCCATCTCTCTCTCTCTCTCTCTCTCTCTCTCTCTCTCTCTCTCTCTCTCTCTCTCTCTCTCTCTCTCCCTCCCTCTTTCTCTTGCTCACTCCCTCTCTCTATCACCCTGTCTCTCTCCCCCTCTCTCTCGCTCTCTCTCTCTCGCTCTCTCTCTCTCTCTCCTCTCTCTCTCTCTCTCTCTCTCTCTCTCTCTCTCTCTCTCTCTCTCTCTCTCGTCTCTCTCTCTCTCTCTCTCTCTCTTTTCCCTCTCTCCCTCCATCCCTCTCTCGCTCTCTCGCTGTGTCTCTCCCTCCCTCTTTCTCTTGCTCACTCCCTCTCTCTATCACCCTGTCTCTCTCCCCCTCTCTCTCGCTCTCGCTCTCTCTCTCTCACACACAAGCACAAGCACACACACACACCCACCAGTATAATACAGGGCAAGGCCATGTGTTATCTTGGCCTTGCAACCTGCTCCGCCTCTGCTAATCACTTTGTCCATGTAAGTTGAAACCACTACAGTGTCACAGGTCTGACTTCAGATAAACAGCAGGGTGGGATGCTCAGACTGAAGTGTTTCACTTACCAAATGTGTTCTGATATCCAGTTATTGGAGATTTTGACCATTTCGTGCATATCACAGCTGGCAACATGACGATAACAAAGAAATATCACCGGATGGTCAGTTATACCCCCCTTTTCCTCCCCAGTTTTGTCCAGCCAATTACCCCACTCTTCCAAGTCGTCCCGGTCGCTGCTCCACCCCCTTTGCCAATCCGGGGAGAGCTCCAGACTACTACATGCCTCCTCCAATACATGCGGAATCGCCAGCTGCTTCTTTTCCCCTGACAATGAGGGGTTTCACCAGGGGGACATAGCGCGTGGGGAGGATCACGCTATTCCCTCCGGTTCTCCCTCCCCCCGAACAGGCGCCCCGACCAACCAGAGGAGGTGCTAGTGCAGCAACCAGGACATATACCCACATCCGGCTTCCCGCCTGCAGACACGGCCCAATTGTGTCTGTAGGGATGCCCGACCAAGCCGGAGGGATTCGAGTAAGTGATCACAGTGTTGTAGGCAACAGAATAAACCGCCACGCAACCCAGACACCCTTACGTGAAGTAACATTTAGCGACATGGAGTTTGCCTCTTGCAAAACAACAGTTGCATTGTATAACCATTTTATTATCTCGGCTATGACCAGAATGATAATCTTCACTCCTCCCCCCACTTATCTCGCCCACTTATTTTGTGTCTCAGCATACCATATGTGTCAGTGTCACTGACACATTTTATGTTTCTGTTCTCAGAAGACTGCACACTTGTGGAAACTGTGATGTGATCTGGGCTCTGAGCTTAGCCTCCATTAGCCCGTTAGCGTTTTGCAGTCCCTCGATCAAATCACGTATTTAGATAAAAATATACAGCACTGAACAGGGAGCCACAGTAGCTGCTGCGTCCAGCTCGCTGCCGTTGACTGCAAAACTCCATCCTGACCCTCAGCACAGGTGCCCCTCAAGGCCGTGTTCTGAGCCCCCTCCTTTTCTCCTTCTTTACCATTGACTGCCTGCCAACTCACCCTTCAAATGTAATAATTAGGTTTGGGGATAATACAACAGTCGTAGGCTGTATCACCAACAATGACTAGACGCCCTACAGGGACGAGATTCAGCACTGTGCATCATGGTGTACCACCAACAATCTTGTCCTCAATGTGCAGAAGACGAAGGAGCAGATTGTGGACTTCAGGAGATTTAGAAGTTGCAGCCATACACATCAATTTGGTGGAAGTGGAGCATGTCTCCAGCTCTAAATTCCTTGGAATCCACATCAGCGAGGACCTCTCCTGGACATCCAACACCCAGGCCCTTGCGAAAACAACAACACCTGCATTTCCTGAGGAGGCTGAGGAGCACCCATCTATCCCCCAAAATTCTCACCAACTTCTATCACTGCACCATAGAGAGCATCCTGGCCAGCTGCATCTCAGTGTGCTACGGCAACTGCACCTCAGTAGACCAGAAAACTCTGCATCGGGTCGTTAAGGCGGCCCAGCATATCACCGGTACCCAGCTCCCAGCCATAAGACATTTATCACAAACGCTGCCTTCGAAGGGGTCTCAGCATCAAGCAGAGATCCCACCCACCTCAACCATGGACCGTTCTCCCCCTGTGCTCTGGGAGGCGCTACAGGAGCCTCAGAGCCCGCACTACCAGGCTCAAAAACAGCTTCTTTCCCCAAGCTGCTGCCCACCTGAACCTGACCACCCACTGAATGTCTGTAATATGTTTATACTCGTGCTCTTTTTTTTACTTTTTTAGCTTTTAGTCTTCATCAGTATATATCTTATACTATGTTTGCTATGTTTGTGCCTGCACATTGTTTTTAATGACAATACATTGAATTGAATTGAACTGAGGTGGCACGGTGGTGCAGTGGTTAGCGGCGGTCGCCTCCCAGCAAGAAGGTCCTGGGTTCAAGCCCCGGGAACCTTGGGGTCATCCCGGTTCATCCTCTGTGTGGAGTTTGCATGCTTTCCCCCATGTCTGTGTGGATTTCCTCCGGGAGCTCCGGTTTCCTCCCACAGTCTGAAGACATGTAGGTCAGGTGACTCGGCCCGTACTAAATTGTCTGGAGGTATGAATATGTGTTGTGTGTGTGTGTGTGTGTGGGCCCTGTGATGGACTGGCGGCTGTCCAGGGTGCCTCCCTGCCTACCGCCCAAAGCCTGCCGGGATAGGCTCCAGCACCCCCGTGACGCTGAGTGCAGGATAAGCGGTTTGGATGATGGATGGATGGATGAAGATATGTCAGTGACAGAACCTGCATTGAGTCGTACGCTGTGCTCGATGGCCTTTACTGGGTCGAAGCAGAAGGGTGTCGGCCTTGATTGTGACCATTTTATTTTCCTAAAATGAAATGTAAAATTCAGCGAGATAAAGTATGGCGGGATTCAGACAGGCACACAATGGAGTCTTTGCTCCGATACTAGATGTACTTGTATGAAGTCCTGCAAGAGACCAGACTGAAATTTCATTGGCAGGCTGACCGTTGACCTGTCACATGGAGGCAAAAGACCAGAGGGCCATGGGATCATTTTCTTCCTGAGTGAAACTCTTTCTTTCTTTCACT